>NC_092344.1:3411338-3711338 GCF_963676685.1 Mytilus edulis
GAAAAGTTTTGTTGAGAAATCATCTGTATCTAGTATGACTTAAACAATAGTGAGTATGAAAAGTTTTGTTGAGAAATCATCTGTATCTAGTATGACTTAAATAATAGTGAGTATGAAAAGTTTTGTTGAGAAATCATCTGTATCTAGTATGACTTAAACAATAGTGAGTATGAAAAGTTTTGTTGAGAAATCATCTGTATCTAGTATGACTTAAACAATAGTGAGTATGAAAAGTTTTGTTGAGAAATCATCTGTATCTAGTATGACTTAAACAATAGTGAGTATGAAAAGTTTTGTTGAGAAATCATCTGTATCTAGTATGACTTAAATAATAGTGAGTATGAAAAGTTTTGTTGAGAAATCATCTGTATCTAGTATGACTTAAACAATAGTGAGTATGAAAAGTTTTGTTGAGAAATCATCTGTATCTAGTATGACTTAAACAATAGTGAGTATGAAAGGATTTGTTGAGAAATCATCTGTATCTAGTATGACTTAAACAATAGTGAGTATGAACAGTTTTGTTGAGAAATCATCTGTATCTAGTATGACTTAAACAATAGTGAGTATGAAAGGATTTGTTGAGAAATCATCTGTATCTAGTATGACTTAAACAATAGTGAGTATGAAAAGTTTTGTTGAGAAATCATCTGTATCTAGTATGACTTAAACAATAGTGAGTATGAAAGGATTTGTTGAGAAATCATCTGTATCTAGTATGACTTAAACAATAGTGAGTATGAAAAGTTTTGTTGAGAAATCATCTGTATCTAGTATGACTTAAACAATAGTGAGTATGAAAGGATTTGTTGAGAAATCATCTGTATCTAGTATGACTTAAACAATAGTGAGTATGAACAGTTTTGTTGAGAAATCATCTGTATCTAGTATGACTTAAACAATAGTGAGTATGAAAGGATTTGTTGAGAAATCATCTGTATCTAGTATGACTTAAACAATAGTGAGTATGAAAAGTTTTGTTGAGAAATCATCTGTATCTAGTATGACTTAAACAATAGTGAGTATGAAAGGATTTGTTGAGAAATCATCTGTATCTAGTATGACTTAAACAATAGTGAGTATGAAAAGTTTTGTTGAGAAATCATCTGTATCTAGTATGACTTAAACAATAGTGAGTATGAAAAGATTTGTTGAGAAATCATCTGTATCTAGTATGACTTAAACAATAGTGAGTATGAAAAGTTTTGTTGAGAAATCATCTGTATCTAGTATGACTTAAACAATAGTGAGTATGAAAGGATTTGTTGAGAAATCATCTGTATCTAGTATGACTTAAACAATAGTGAGTATGAAAGGATTTGTTGAGAAATCATCTGTATCTAGTATGACTTAAACAATAGTGAGTATGAAAAGTTTTGTTGAGAAATCATCTGTATCTAGTATGACTTAAACAATAGTGAGTATGAAAAGTTTTGTTGAGAAATCATCTGTATCTAGTATGACTTAAACAATAGTGAGTATGAAAAGATTTGTTTACTCTGTTGTTATTATTAAGCAGAGGGTTAATTTAGACAATACACAAAATGGACAAGAATTTGATTGGGTAAACCGTATGTGGATACATTTTGTACAAATAAAACTCATAAGTTAAGCTCAATATGAACAAACTTAAATACACTGGTCTATCATGATGTTTCTATTCATATATAATGAGGAAGATGTTTCTATTCATATATAATGAGGAAGATGTTTCTATTCATATATAATGAGGAAGATGTTTCTATTCATATATAAGGAGGAATATGTATCATAATTAGTTATGTTAGACTCAATGAATATCAGAAAGAAGGATATATGAAGATATTTGTAGAGCTCTATCAAAATGAAATGCTGCAATTCACAAAAATATAAAACTAAACTTTAAAAAAAAAAAAATCTTTTTAATAAAAGTAATCATCTCAACCAACCATTCTCAAAACAACCAAATCAGCAAAAGAAGGTGGGTTTAGTGAAAGTCTTGTGATCACCTGTGAGTTAATAAACACACAGATTGTTGTCATGGTAACCTACCTGGCTCCATCTATATTCTTCATCAAATTGAGCTAACTGTTTCTTTAATAGAATCCAATCTGAGGCTTGTCTTGTTAAACTTCTAGATAAGTTATTGTGCTAAAATAGATATTGTCAAATATTTAAAATAAAAAATGGTATAATTCATGGACAACATCAAACATGAAAATCATGTGTACGAAGTTTCAAGTTGATGAACTTCAACTTTATCAAAAACTACCTTGACCGAAAACTTTAACCTGAATTATGTAAACTAAACCAGAATATTTTCTTACCCAAATTTCCAGATAACATTACTTGAAAGCTCCCAAAGTTATGTTTAGTCTATTTGTTACCCCATCCTGAGCCTTACATGTATCCATTTGACATACCTAGGACTTTCCCTCCCTGAGCTCTATTAGACCATACTACCATACCTGTGTTTTTTCTCTGTCTAATCTCTTTGTTAGATCTCTTCTGTTAGCTTCACTTGTATCTAGGCGATGCTGTAAACAGAGATAACAAGCATTACAATATTATCATTATATGGAACGACTGAATAGAAATCTTTCATTAAGTGACCAAGTTTGAATTTTCAGCAATAACATTGAACCATTATATATTTACCACAATAGCATATTTTAAGGATAGCACATCAATATAAGGGTATCATAGCGTTCCTGTTCAAACATGAATATTGGTATGACAGCTATTATGTTCAAATATAAATATTGGTATGACAGCTATTATGTTCAAATATAAATATTGGTATGACAGCTATTATGTTCAAATATAAATATTGGTATGACAGCTATTATGTTCAAATATAAATATTGGTATGACAGCTATTATGTTCAAATATAAATATTGGTATGACAGCTATTATGTTCAAATATAAATATTGGTATGACAGCTATTATGTTCAAATATAAATATTGGTATGACAGCTATTATGTTCAATTATTAAATGATATGAGCAAATAAGCCCTATACGGATAAATCAGCATGTGCAATACTAAAAACGTTCCACTGTCGATATAAATCAAGATTTAATATTGCTCTTCGAACAGGGCCAATACGGAAAAAAACAGGGCCAATACAGAAAAAAGCGGGAAAAAAGCCGTATTAGCCCTAATACAGGACGTTCACTTCCGGTTTTCAATTTTCTTACGCCATTACTTAACTCTGGAAGTATCGTTATGCATAAAAACATTGGTATAATATTTTTTAAATTAAAGTCATAAAATAAACAGGTTAAATGATGTGCAATGTTTTGTAATGTCTTAAAGTTTTGAAACGGAAAAAACAGGGCCAATACAGAAAAAAGCGGGAAAAAAGCTGTATTGGCCCATGGGCTAATACGGGACGTTCACTTCTGGTTTTTAATTCTCTTATAATCATTTAATAAAAGTGTTATGAACTGGCTGTTTCTGTATTGGTACTGGTATAGATTCTCGGTCAGCTGTATTGGCCCTCGACCCTAAGGGTCTCGAGGCCAATACAGCAAACCTTGAATCTATACCAGTGCCAATACAGAAACAGCCAGTTAATAACACTATAATATAAATATTGGTATGATAGCTTTCCTGTAATAACATAGCATTGAACAATCAATCAATCTACCAAATATATAAAAACAGAATGAATAAAGGACAGATTGAGACTTACAACAACACTCTCCTTATCAGACATGGCATGTTTACATTTCTTGATCAGTCCTGCATTGTCATGTTTGAGCCTAGCTATTTCTCTGTGTAATTTCTCATTCTCTTCCACAAGCACCTGTCAAAAATAAATGAAAGCAATGTAAATTAACTTTTGGTAAATGTATAATGATTGAGGAAGATGTGGTCTAAAACATTGGAAACAAAATTAATCAATTTATAAAAACTTTTTGGGAGGATTTTTTTAAAAACAAAAACATTGGAATATAATTACAAATAGATATTAGAAGATGTGGTATAAGTGCCAATGAAACAACTCTCCATCCACGTAACAATTTATAAAAGTAAACCATTATAGGTCACAGTACGGTCTTCAACATTGAGCCTTAGTCTGGAAGTGTAAATCAGCCAACCAATCATCTGATTAAAGCAGCTTTAGGCTACATTAACAAGACAAGCATAACAAACAATAATTCAGTATCGGCAGTCAGAAAAGAGAATGGCACAGCTGAAAAATACTTAGGAAACCAGTAGGTAACACCTCCTTTTTCCTGGGTTGGAAACCCCCTTTTCAAAATGGCTTGACTATGCCTGATAAAACAAATTTGAGAGTTTGAGTCAATACAGTGATAAGAAATTAAGCAGCTATATATATATATTGAGAGCAAATAGCAGAGAAAAAATAATAAATTGAAATACTGCTAAATCAAATTAAAATCAGATATGCTGCCACTTTCATTTTTGACAAAAACCATCTGAAAAGCACTTAACAAATTAAAATTGTGTTTCTCATTGAGAATCCAGTCTAGAAGCTATAAAAGTACTAATTATCTATACCAATCCTTGAAAATTTCCGTATTTCATACGATATCATTTTACTTTGAAAGACACCTGATATTTGTAACAAGGTTGTGCAGTTAAAAATTGAGTAATAGCAGGATTAAATTTCAGCCTTCCATTGTCTACTGTCTCATAGATGTTTACAGACATTTTAAACAATATTTATTCTAATATGCATTAAATGTAAGAATTGTTTTGTGAAGGATATTTTGAAGAAAGATGTAAATGATTTCTATTTGTAGAACAATAGTTTGATGTAGTTAATATAGTTCAAGAAATATATCCTTTTAGCATAAAAATTGGTTAATGCGCTAAAAATGAATAAAATTGTTGAGTTTCAAGGTATTTGTTGAAGACATTTCTTGCTGACAGGTTAATGGTTAGAAATGTGAAGGTGTTTTATAGCATTCCTCATTAGATCTTGGTAAATTGATCACAAGGGAAATTACCTTGACGTAATCATTGAAATTTTCATACGTGTTTTTATATTTTATTTTAATCTGTCATTGATTTGGTTTTTATCATTTTTCTTACATATAAAAAAAAGATGTGGTATCATTGCCAATTAGACAACTCTCCACAAGAGACCAAATGACACATAAATAAACAACTCCAGGTCACTCTATCGCCTTCACCAATGAGCAAAGCCCATACTTCATAGTCAGTTTTTATATTTCAAGGCCTCGAAAAATGACAATGTAAAAAACAATTCAAACAAGAAATATCAACCATCACCATACCAGTTCATTAAATATCTTCTTTTCTGGTACTGACAATGTAAAACTCTTTATTTATACCATAAACCCACATACTTATGAAATTAATTTTTATTGTTAATTTATACCTCATTTTTTCTAATAACATCATTAACTCTGACATTCTGTCCGAGGAAGCTTGATGAGTTGTTGTTCTGTCTTGGTGTCCCTGATTCAGGTTCTGGTGTGCTGTATGTACCCTCTGGTAGCCCATTCCTACGGCGTTCCATGTCGTACATCTGATGGTATTTCCTGGCAAGTTGTTGAGCTTTATTTAATTCTAGTTGCATTTCCTTTAACTTTGCATCAGCTTTTATAAAAATATAAAGATATTTTAACAGCTGGTCTTCTGGTCTCTAAACTACATAGCAGATAAGTTAATTTATAATAAAAATTCAATATTTGAGGAAAATATTTTTAGATGAAAGTAAAGACTAATGGACAGTCATATGGAGGAACAAGGTGATTGCAAAATACCCCCCTGTTTCCCCCTACATGAGAAGCACATTCCATACATTCGCAAAGTTTAAATTCTGTTGAAGTAAAAGTGTTGGAGGTAGGCATGATATCAACTAAGTGTTAATTTAATTGACATCTGAAGAGGAGCCTTTACTCAAGACCTGCTATGTATTCTGACAACACAGGTAAAAATCCTGTGGGATTAAAAAAAACTTTGAACACAGCAAATATGTAAAACAACGAAGACAAGAAAACACTTCATGTTGCTTTTTCTGAAGAACTGATAATAAGAATGATCAAAATGATTTTTATCACTTACCATCTTTAGCTTTCTTTTCAAACATTTTCATGAGCCTGAGCGTGTTTGTTTTGGACGTTGTGTTGTCATCTGTTAGTCGTTTGTTTTGCTGGTTTAACAGTTTGGCTTCAGTCATTTTCTCATGGAGTGTCAGCTCTGTTTTCAGTCGATGATTTTGCATTTCCACATTCCTAAGTAACTGTGATTTTAGTTCATATGTTAATACTTGTTCTTCTGGTGATGCCATAGGCCGCCTACTTTGTCTGAAAATAAGTTTTATCATGATGACATGATTGAATAAAAGTCAGTTTGTTGAAATGTATGTATGTTGCTTTATACTGTGATTTGCTATTTAAATAAAAACCAATTATTCACATGCGAAATAAATCTGATAATTTAACTCCTCTGACGTTATACAACCATGGGTGTTGTTAAGACATTGTTAATGATATTGCATCAAAATAAATTGAGAATGCATAGATAAAGATAAAATTCCTTTGTATTTTCTGCTATTTCCATTAAAACCAACAGTCAGCTAATCAAAGACTTGATATATCAAAAAATATTCAACTTGTGACTAAACAACACTGATTATTAACTCTTGCGCTATGAGCATTTATGAATTAATGTGTTGTGTGACAATATATAATTTCTATATTTGTTTAAAATCAGAAATACTGTTTAATATTACATATTCTTCGCCATTTATCAAGAATGTTGCATCATATTTTAACAATAAGATTAATTTTATTTTCAAACATGCTGTAAAGTAATTTTAGGGCTTCTTATCATTTTTATGTCCTTTTTTGGTCATAAAGCTTTCAAATATTTTGGTTCATATACAATCATGGATATCAAATATTCAGCTATGAGAAGGTGAAGGTGAATCCAGAAAAATTCTTCGCTTACATGAGATTTGTTAAGTGCTAATCTATAGCATTATGCCCTTTATATACACAGAAAAAAGTCCCATAAAATCTAACGTGAGGAAAACTCAAACCAGCACTTTAAATTTCCTATGGAAATTAACATTGGAAGGGGAGATAACTCTTGCAAAAATGAGTCTTTTTTTGGTCAGTTTTTGGTTGTTTTTCTTGAAATTTATGTAAAGTATGATACTTTGATGGGGTTATAAGTTTGTATTTGACTAAATTATATAATCTTCTGCTCATGAAATGTGCAAAACCAAAGTGTTATGGGTAGTATTATTTTTTTCGTGCATTTTTCATTAAAGAAATTGCAAATTTGAAGCTTTGTAACCATTTTAAAAAAATAATGTGAAAATTTGGTATTGTTTATATCTGTATATTATATTTTTTCAGCAACTTACTTATCTAAAGAAACTTTAAACCACAAAAAGAAGAATACATGCTTAATTATTTTTTATTAAATTTGAGATTCTTTACCTTGATATGTTGAAAAATTCAATAAATGGTCAACTAATGAATTACGAAATCTAGATTTTAGCTAGATAAAATATATGAAAAGACCTTAAGAGTTGTTTGTTATACTCTAAAGACCGCTAAAAAATCAAGAATCAATACATTCTGATGAAAAGAAGCGGTAAAGTTATAATTTTGTATCA
The DNA here is from genome assembly GCF_963676685.1 of Mytilus edulis. Lineage (NCBI taxonomy): Eukaryota > Metazoa > Mollusca > Bivalvia > Mytilida > Mytilidae > Mytilus > Mytilus edulis. Next base: position 3,418,950 of record NC_092344.1, read on the forward strand.
ATTTTTATTGATATTTCTGCCTTTTTTGCAAGAGTTATCTCCCTTTTCAATGTAAATCTCCATAGGAATTTTTAAATGGTGATTTTTTTAGTCTTCCTCAAGTTAGATTTTAGGGGACTTTTTTCTGTGTATATTTGGGGTATAATGCTAAAGATTAAAACTTAAAAATCTTCTGTTGCAATTACTTTTCGGGTTAGGGTCAAATTTATGCTAGATTGACTGGACTATATATTATATAGTTGTATACTTACAAAGATTTACATATATTATATAGTTGTATACTTACACAGATTTGTCGTCTTCACTATTTTTCTTTGGTGCAGGTTTTCCTAGTTTTTTCCTTAATTCATCTTTTAAGTCATCTATTTCCTTTTCAGTCTATGAATTAAAAAAAAGAAATATCTGATTATCTAATAATAGATGGAATTGACTAACCATTTCTAGAACTAAAAAAACACTTTGAAAACAAATTTTTGCTGATTAATATTTAATGAATGATAATAAATCAGAAAATGAAACTTCTAGATACATAAACTGCTTCAAGTGTTCCAAATTTGCTTATTCAATATCTAAAACAAGAATGTGTCCTCAGTACACGAATGCCCCACTCGCACTATCATTTTCCATGTTCAGTGGACCGTGAAATTGGGGTAAAAACTCTAATTTGGCATTAAAATTAGAAAGATCATATCATAGGGGACATGTGTACTAAGTTTGAAGTCGATTGGACCTAAACTTCATCAAAAACTACCTTGACCAAAAACTTTAACCTGAAGCGGGACAGACCGACGGACGAACGGACAGACGGACGGACGAACAGACGGACGGACGCACAGACCAGAAAACATAATGCCCCTCTACTATCGTAGGTGGGGCATAAAAACAACTAACCTTGATTCGCAGAAAAAAAATATCCACTGCATTTCTTGCAAATATTGTACAAAACAATCATGTGAATATTTTTTTCATGCTCATCCTTATGGTATATGTTTAACTGACTCTTATAAATTTCTAGAATGAGTTGTGCTTACAATTTACAAGATTCAAAGAGGGTGGTATAGGGTTGTTTTCGTGCAACTTGTTTTGCCTTTTTAATTTCACTTGCAGCCATGAAAAAGGTTCGTTATTCACCATGTTTCGTGAAATTGATAAAAAGATCGAAGTGAAAGATTTTTTTTTATTGTTTGTTCATCGTGAAATGGCAAATGTATTTAAAACGTTCTTCCTTGCAGATAAACCCCCCTTTACACCCTTTTTCAAATGTGCGTTTCTAACTTGCCAAATCAAAGTTTATTACCAATATTTTTATAAAATCTTCTAGAAATAGTTATACTTACAAGTTGCAAGATTCAAATGTCAAAAGTTTTTTTACCATTATTTTTACAAGCCTGGTAAGGCTGGTATCTTCGCTGAGTTAACAAACACTAAGCCGATACATGTGAAAACAGTCCCATGATTTTGTACATTTTGATAATGAATTATTTGTGTTTAACACCACTTTCAACACACTTGGCTACATGATGGCAGCCAGTTTTTATGTGCAGAGGAAGCCATGGTACACAGAGAGAATCACCAACCTTAAGAGAAGCCATGGTACACATTAAGATGCAGTCGAACATACCTGCCATGATCAGAGCTCAAACCTTAGTGTTGGCAATCCTAGTCAATTAAGGTGCAGTCGAACATACCTAATAATAACATAATTGGCGGATCCAGGGGGGGTGTTCTGGGGGTTGGAACCCCCCTTTTTTTTGGCCGATCAATGCATTTGAATGGGAGCATATAGTTGGAACCCCCCCCCTTTACTCAAATGGCTGGATCCGCCACTGTCTGCCTTCATCAGAGCTCAAGATCAAACCTTAGTGTTGACAGGCTAGTGTTCATTACACTTATTAAGGTCACCAATTAGTACTTGTATGAAGCAATGCAATTTAAAGATATCCCTACACTAACCTGTTGATGCATCTTTAAGTGATCATCTAAATATTCCTACACTAACGGTGACTAACCTGTTGATGCATCTTTAAGTGATCATCTAAATATTCCTACACTAACGGTGACTAACCTGTTGATGCATCTTTAAGTGATCATCTAACTGATTGTAGATTGTATCCATAAGAACTTTGGCATCTTTCTCTTTTTTTGTTCCCTCTAATTTTTTCAAGTCTGACTTTATTTCCAAGTTTTTCTTTTCAGTTTCTTCAATAACCGCTTGCAATCTCTGTAAATAAAATATGTGTATGGTTTAAAATTATAATGCAAATTGTTTTAACATATTCTAAACTTAAAGTCTTTTCTGAATATCAGCTGAAGACCTAGAAACACTGTCATGACTGTTAGAGCATATTAACCATACATTCTCCATGTTCCTCAAAGAAAATTCGTTATTTTTGGTATTTAAAGGGTATTCCAATCAAGCCTGTAACTTATCATAATTAAATGAATCCATATAAAAAAGTTATTGCCTTTAAACATATACATAAATATATCCATGGGAAGTAACTCTGTTACAAATATTTAATATGTATGAATATAAAACCAAAATAACAAAAGAGAAAAAAAGAAAAGTTCTCAGTAGAAAAATAATTCATAAAAAAAATCTATTTCATAGTACAACAGGTACAAAAGACAATGAATTATTATGTAGTGGATAAATCATAGACAGAGTGTCAATATTTTATAGTCAAAGTTGACTTAGAGGGATTCTATCTATAGTAAATCTTTGCTTTTAATAGGCACTGTAAAAATATACCTTTGACAAACAAAAATGTTATCATGAACTTTTGCATAAGGTACAAGTTTTCTCCTTACTTGGATGTACATTATACACAGGTCAGTCTTTATACACAAAATATATTCAGAATAATTTTACAAATACATCTGAACTATCAAAAGCCATTTATATACCTGGCCAATCTTTTAAAATAAAAAAAACATACTCGTTTGAACCAAGATAATCCTTGTTTATATTTAAAACTAATTCCTAGAAAAACTTTGCATGAGTTTGTCTAGTCAAAAGAATAACATCATTGCTATAGTACTCCTCAACGGGCCTCATTTTGATTAATCTCGTGACTAGAGGAGGGACTGTTCAATCTACAAACATCTAAATTAAGCTGAAATCTAACATGCTCTAAATGTAAACAGTTTTATTTCTTGAAAAAAAATACAAGATTAAAAGCTAAAATGTGTAAAAAACATTTTTTTTATAAATTTCTACACAAACATAGTAAAACAACTGACATTCTGGGAATACTTTATTTACTGTATTTATAGAAAAATTCTAAAACAACTTAATAGTAGGTAATCCTGTTTACCTTCAGACCAGAAAAAAAATACTGAAGAGGGTTTCTATCCAAAGACAGGTCAATTTTCAAAAGATTAAGATATCTGTATGGTTGAAGACAAATATGAAAAACATGAAAACTTAGAATAAATATGAAAATTCATGTACCAATCATATGTATAACTAAGAGTTGGTCCTTCAGTGAAGAAGAAAATTTTAAAAAAGTACCCTTATCTTACACTCAAGGAAAGAAATGTAGAAATTTATAAGGGACTCCTGGAACATTATTATTTCTAAATTGTATTCTGGACCAAAATGTTCAAAATTGACCAAATGCCATAAAAATGAGGTCAAGATCAGATCACCCCCAACAGATAGAAATGTGTATCCCCTTTACATAGACCAAAGATAGTTGGACTATAACTAAGTAACTGAGAAACTGACATAATCATGAAACTTAACATTGACCAAGTCCACAAAAATAGGCCAAGTACAGATGAACCCTGTCAGAGGAACACAAATTACTCTAGATAAATGAAAGATCTTGGAATATAAAAAACAACAACTTTATTCTTGTGATATAGTCAATTATCAATGAAAATGAGGCCAAGAAAGGAAATAGGTCAGAATGAAACTTCCCATTTATTACATCTGGAATAGGATAAATGTTATCAAACTCATATTGCTTCTAAAATTTAAACTAAAGCTTTATATGAATCATCAAGTGGAGTTGGTAACCTTCCCAAATGTTGTGCAAAGAAAGGTCAATTGAAAAGTTGAAAGAATGAACTTAAAAAGATCATACTTTGACCCAGGTGAATTAAAAATGGATATTTCTGAATATGAAATTAAAATGAACAAAAAACATCATAAATATTAAAGTTTAAGTGTCAGTATTCCCAGTAGATTTGTTTTTATAGAGAGAATAGTTTAAAAAAAAAACTGATAGCATGTAATGTCATTGAGTCCATGTCTACTGGGGAAACAATGTTCTTTTAGATTATGGGCTAAAGGGATAAGGTATATTGATCACAAAGACAATGACTAAGTTATTTATTAAAGTGATATAAACAGCTTTGTTTTTGAAAAACACTCCACTGCATTTAATTTTAATTTGTAAATTTAAATTTTTTATCTTTTTTGAAAACTTGTTCTGTGGGCTTCATAATAAAAATCTAACAAATAAAAACCACACTAGCTGAAAATTAAAACTCTTGATAACAATAATATAATTGAAAAGACTTCCTATTCACAGGATACAATTGTACTTAGAATGAATTCCCATTCCCCTTGTGTCATACAATTATAAAAGATCTAGATGACACGATTTAAGGAAAAATAAATATAATGAATATATGTACTAATCACGTGCATCATCATATACTGTTAAAATTAATAAGGTGAAACTTTAATATCATAAATATTTTTGGTGGAAAACATTTATAGTCCTTGTGTAGTAAACATTTGATTTGTTGCAAGTAACCAATTATATTTTCATTTAATTTTCCTTAAAACTTCAGGCATAATGATCTGAGATGGGTCACTAGTTATTAGAAATCCCCCAAGAGAGAAGTTTCAAAAGTGCATTACTGATTCCAACAGCTCACAACTGTTTTAACAACTTTGCAAAAATTTAAAACTGAACATGCAAGTTACAAGAATTTCTTTGACAATCCAAATCTAAGAGGCTTCAGAAAAGGGATGTTAAAAAAAACCCTAATAAATCCTGGTATATAAAAAATGACAATAAACCTTAATGTTCTGCTATGTGCATCCAGGTGCATGAGTTATAGAAACTCTCAGCATTTAGCTATGAGGTTGGTAGGATATGATAATACTGCTATAAAATCAAATATATATATTCTGCACTGCAACTTGTACAACTAAAACATGTTCTACTAGTGACTAAATTTCCTATAATAACCAAGCCAAAATAAATAATCATAATAGCATTTAAAACAACTATGTGTCACACCATACCAACGTATCAGCGACATCAATCTCTTCATCACTATCACTCTGATCGCTTTGATCGCTCTTAACAAATATAAAACATATTGTTTATAGTAGGTATATCAAGTATTTTATATATCCTTTAAATGAAAGTACGTACATAGCTAAATATTTTGTACCACATAGTTGAAATACAAAATTAATCTTACTATTAATTCAAATGTTTAATAGTTTGATAAAAATATGTTCAACATATTTACCCAAATAAAAATAAGGTTTATACATCTTTATTGCAGTAATTTTATACTTATCTATGGTTAAGATTAAAGTATCTTCAAAAAGAGTTTTATAAATCAACAATAAGGTGGGTCTGAAAGACTTTCTATTACTGCTAGATATATGTTTTCTCTTCTAAAAGTGCAGTCTAACTATCAAGTTCTGAAAGACATTTTTTGAACTTATCTTTGGTTAAGATCACAGTTTATTCCAAGAAAAGAAGTTTATTCTGTTTGTTAACCGTAGGATGAACAAGACTTGTTAAATATACATAAATTATACAAAATTCTCTAAAAAATGCAGTTTAACTGTTAAGTTCTCTGATACTTATCTATGGTAAAGATTGTAGTATCAATTCACTAAACACCAATTATGAACATTCTAAATCATATTCTATGTAAAAGAAGTATGAATGTTCTTCCTAACGTTTCATTTTTACAATCTATTCATCTTTGACAAAATCACAGAAACAATTTCTGAAACACATTTCATGTGGTATCTACTGCATTGTATATTGATAATGATTGTAATTTATCTTTAAGGAACAGTTAAGACTAACAAACTAAGTGAGAATTAACTGTTTGTCACATCTTGGCAATCTTCAGTGTATTCAAGACACTAAAATTGTCACTGAGGGAGCTAAGTGTGAACTCAGATATGGTGAACATTGATAGATGAGCAGAAATCAATAAAATTGGCTATCTGTCAAACTTTCAATGGTGACATATGATGTTTACAGAAACAGTTATATAATTCTCACAGATAAGGTAAACATCAAAACTAAAAATGTAAATATCATTTTATACTTATATCATATACTGGTAATTGGCAATAACCTATAGTATCTGAAAAATGGACCTTTTCCTGATTACTGAAAAAATCCGCCTAAAAGAACTGACAGATCCTCTGAATTGAATTACTTTTCCAAATCAACAATGCTTGTATTAAGTAATTCAGTAATTCAGATTTTTCTATAAATGAAAAAAAATAAGTCAAATATTTTATTGTCATTATAATATGCCAATACATTGTATGAACATTCAAACATGAACAGAATAAAGCTGACCTTTGCCCTCCAGGTTGGCTGGTACCTTTCTAACTTTTCATAATCTTCCTTATGCTCACTACAGAAATAACAAGGACCAGATGTGGTATGTGCATGTGGCAATGCCTCAGGATCTTCATTCGTCTTTTTCACAGGTGGCATCTTGACCTCAATAGATTTTTTAGGTTTGGATGCTGAAGACTGCATGCTGACTGTTTCAGAAGTCTCCAAGCCATATATGGACATGCCATCGAGAGATTTATTGCAATGGTGGCATTTATATTTCGGCTGATGAACATGTGGCAGACTAGGGGTCTCACTGCCATTTCTAGTATGTCCTGTGATAAAAATAGAAAAAATACTCTTATTTGAGAAAAAATGTACATTTTCAATGTTAAGAAGTATGTTACACCGAGTAAACATTAAACTTTCAACAGAGGAGGATGCATGTTTAATAAGACTTTATTTAAATAGGTCATGGTGTAAATTCTCTATTGGTTGAAAAAAATACCCCTTATATGTTTTATTCTGCAAAAAGAGATGCAAGAATTCCAGGGTATCTATTGTTATAAATTGTTTAAGTAATGGAAGTTTGGTTAATAAGTGTTCTAAATTCTCCTGATATTAGATTATATGTTGGAACAAATATTCTTCACCATTTATTCTCTTAGGAACATATACTGTAATATTTATTCCAGTGGAAATGATAAACCAGAATATTTTTTTCCTTTTGGAACTTATATTATGATGGAACTTCTATTCTGTGACAAAAGAAACTGGTCTAAAACATAAACCCAAGGGAGATAACTCTGTAATAATCATCTGAATGTTTTAATCACATTCTATTGTTAAGGAAATATTAAGCTATTCAAGGATCTACATTAGTGTTTGTCAAACTGCTATATATTCAATGAAATTTTCTGATATAGTCTGTGGTTCAACTATTTTGAAATTTCTATATTTTTGTCAAAAGGTCAAAGTAAATATTTTGTCAAAATTTTATGAAAACTATATATAAACTATATCCAAATTAATTTAAGTCATGGTATTTGGTTCCACCTTAAAATGGCATTATTAAATTCCATCTATCAAACTATTGTTTTAACCACTCAATTTTTCAGATCCATTTTTATTTTATATACTTAAGTATCTTCCTCAATCTTAATGTCAGTTTAAGAAGAAGAAAAAATTTAGCCAATAGTATCTGTCACATTCTTAGAATAGGAATATCCGTAATTCCCTAATTGTAAGAAGTACAACTAAACTTATAGTAAATAGTATTTGTTATGAAACAATAATGTTTGAATGACCTAAATAAAAAGGCGTGTTTCTTGATAAAAAAAATATCTATGTGAAAAAGGAGGATAGGATTAAACAGTAATAATTTTCTGATGAGATATTATGTTACATTTCGTCATTTTAATTGTTTTAATATCATAACTGTACATTAAAAAAAGATCATTTAGGTATACTTTGTAAGATTAAGAATTTTAATCTGTCATTTATAAGTAATTAACACTTTTAAATATGCACCAAAAACAACCTACAAATAAAATATTAACTGTAAAGCTTAAAAAATTTGAAATCTTTCCATATTTAATTATTTAAGACGGCTTATTAGAAAATAAAAACTTAGATTATAGATATGAACAAGTCCCTCTGTTCTGGTAATAAAAAAGATTTTATTTTAATAACTATGTTTACCTCATCTTACATGTTTGTTACAACCATTTATATAAATCTGCATAATACTAATGCTTGTTGATCTTGATTATCCCAATCAGGGAGAAAATTGACAAAGGAAACAAGCACTGCGGACAATCTTCAATATAAAACATTTCTACAAACTTGAGATGAAACTAATTATTTCATATTTTGAAAGCGGATAATATCATAAGCAAAAAGTGTTTAAGTTAAGCATTCAGCTACATATGAAATATCATTTACCATAGGATAAAAAATGAAGAAAAAATATCACCACTTCTAAAATTATATTTTACAATACTTTGACTAGGACAAAAATGCAAATCTTAAAATAAGTCTACAAAGCTCAAGATGGTCAAAAATATCTGAATACTTTATTTTACCATAAACTACACTAGATTGGTCAAGATAATACCAATACAATATTTGAAGGCTGGTAATAGGGTGGAAAGAAGGAGAATTGAAGTACAAATGTACTGAAATATCCATTTATGCTATCTTTTGATTCTAAAGAATATTTCGATATCAAATTGAACTTTATCTGTCAACTAGTTTATCCCCAAAATAGGTTATGGTGATCTAAGTGTTTTGGGCTGTCCTGTTAAGAGGTAGTTTCAGGTATTGATATATTAAAGATAATCATTATTATTGTTCCATCTGTTTATATCTAAATATCATTTTGACCACTGTAAAATTGAACATTTTTTCAATAGAGACAAATACATCTTTGATATTATAGTTCAAATACAATGTAGCTTACCTTTTCTAGACATTTTGCTGAATCTTTCTGTTGCTTTGTAACCACTTCTTCAACTTGCGAAAAATTTCAGCGAAATTCAATAGAAACCCAGTGACGTAGCGGAAATATTATGCATTTGAATGAAATATTAGTATGAAATATTAATCTGATTAGTTTGAGGGATCTATTGTTTTGGCATGAACAAATTGGATCAATAAAATTAAGACGTTAACGACATCAGTATATAAACCTTTACACTTTTAACCGGTATAATCCGAATTGTTATTTGTGAGTGCCATATTAACATGAGGAATAAAGCAAATGTAAAGATGAACACAGGTACGTTTAGTGATCAGATCTTCATACAAAAATAAACGGAAACATTTTTTATACATATATAAAATTGCTTTTTCTATATATTTTTTTTTGGAGGATAGGGGCTTATATAAAGTAATAGATCATTTCAAATTTTAAAGGATTGGTGTCAAATCAAATCATGGGGGCATCCCCATGCATAAAACCTCTAGGGCAAACACTGTCTAAGTAAGACTAAAATAAAGTAATATTTGATATCTGTAATCATTCTAAGCTCTCATACTTTGCTTCACATTCTAAGACCACAACAATTTATCTTGTTCTCATAAATATATTTTTTCCCAATATATTTGGCTTATTACTAATTAAAGTATGAAATCTATATTATAAAAAATATTCTGGTATTTTCCCCACAGCAGGAGAGAGGGCTTAATCCAAGACAACTTTACATTTCCCTGAACTAGTATACATTATTGTTTAGGGGCCAACTGAAGTCTTCCACTGTGTGTGGGATATTCTGGCTACATTGAAGACCCATTGCTGATCCTCAGCGGTTTTTAGCTCATTGGTCAAGTTATTGTCTCTTTGACACACACCATCCCCCATTTTCTATTTTATCAATTACTGGTATATGCAAAGGATAACCTTTCAGTAATGATATGTGAGATTAAATAAATATGATTCACAAAAATAAACAATTTACCACCTTTTTCATAGTCTTTGATAAGATTAAATCAAGTTACTGAAGAGAAATCATATATTAGTTACTTTCAAGATAATCAAGGAGCATAACTCAGGATCAAAATATGTGAAAATTACAAACATTGTAATTGATATTAATGTTTCCTCAGTGGTTAATGTAGCTAGCCAGGTTCAGGAAGAGTAGTGGAAGTACAACCACACATCCCTATTTTGGAAATACTAAATAATTTCTCAGAAAGTTGTTCAATTTTTTTGTCTTTATACAATTATATGTTTAATTGGCAATACCTTACCAGGGGCTGATCCAGCCATTTTAAAAAGGGGGGTCCCAACCCAGGATAAAAGGGGGGTTTCAAAACCCAGGATAAGTGTGTGTGTGGGGGGGTGTCCTTACCCATGATAAAAGGGGGGTTCCAACTATATGCCCCCATTAAAATGCATCCATCATCAAAAAAGGGAGTTCCTTTCCCCAGAACCCATAGATCAGCCATTATGGATAATTTTAAGCATATTATATGCATGAGAAAATTTGAAGTATTTCTCAAAAAAGGTTTCCATCCTTCTTTGGTGACTGAAATAATATGAATTTAGGAAACTTTTATATTAAAAATCAGAAAATAGATACATGTATTGCACTAATTAAAAAAAACAACATTTGAACCTACCTCTGAAGCTTAATGCCTTCAATCAAGAAAATGTTGATGAAGTCTAAATATGTCCCTATCAACAACAGTAAACAAAATTCAATAGATGAAAATAATAGAGTTATGAAAGGATAAAAAGGGATGTATCAATTATGAAATTATTCATTTTTATTTACCCATAATAGTACCTATCATCTTTCATATACATTATCTAATCCAAAATATCTATAAGTTTGCTTCAATATATACATTTTCCTCCATAAAAACAAAAAAGTTTTCATAAATAACCTTAGGTACCCTCTTTTTAGTGAAATGATGAAGAAGTTTTTACATATAAACAACAGTACTATGTAAAGTACAATGGTACTATTGTATTATTTATATCATACCTCACCTACCCTTACTTAATTAAATACCTGGATTTGGTATTCTGACTTTCAACAATAAACTATTTAAAAATGTTATTGCTTTCTGATTTAATATCTACACATTTATTCTAACATTTATTTCCAACAATACCTCTTGGTAAATATATATAAAAGGGTTTTAAAAAAATGTTTCTCATTGAGAAAACAATACATGATTAAATGTTGTATTAAAAAACAGTAGAGAAAAAGACGTCTCAAACAACATGTTTAACCCAGCCACGTTTTTGCGCCTGTCCCAAGTCAGGTGTCTCTGGCCTTTGTTAGTCTTGTATCATTTTTAATTTTACTTTCATGCGTAAAATTCGGAGTTAGGTATGACGTCCATTATCACTGAACTTGTATACATTTTTTGTAAAAAAATATAGTTGATACTGTTATCTAATCCATGCATCAGGCAACAACCAAGTAACTTATTTAATAGGGGAAAAACAAACAATAGAAACCTGTTGAAATGTTTGTGTAAGGATTATGACTGAATATAACATCAAAAGTCTAAACATGTAAGGTCAATAAAAGTTTATATATTGATAAGGCAAAGTAAAGACGTAACTGTATTTATATAAAAAATACCTATCAGGTTTTGCAAATGCTAGTAAATAGTAGTATAAATTCATTCAGAAACTGCCCTAATCATTTAACATAATATGACATCAATAAAGCAGGAAAAATCAAAATGGTGTTTATAGGTCAGGGAAACACTCTGATATACATATATATACACATCTTATCATGGTTTCAAACCAGAGTATGTGTCCATAGGACAACAAACCTTACTCCTACTCCTACTGTCTCTTGTACAGAATTGTCTCATTGGCAGTCATACCACACATCTAACCTTTCACCTGTAACAGACAGATGGACAGACACATGCAGATAGGAAAAGCATAATGTCCCTCTACTGTTATAGAAAGCGTAAAGCCAAGGTCATGATCAGATAAACATCTATAAAATAACATAATCCTAAAGATATAAAATAGTTAATCTTTTGCTCAATGTATTAGTAATTGAAAAGATCAGGTCATCATAAAAACTTAATGTTGTTGAATAAACCATAAAAATAATGTCATTGTGAGGTTGACTCTGTCAGAAAGACATGACCTTGTTACATTATTTCTAGGGTATTTGACCTTGAGACAAGAAACAAACTTCACTATACAACAAAATGAACATGACTGAGACACAAACTTACAACATTTACTATAGTGATATAGTGCATAACAAATGGTGAAGTAAGATCGTCAAACACAACAAACATAAATGCATTATTTTCAATTTATAACTGAGTGATAAAAACTGTACATCACACAATATGTGTCGCGAAAAAATAGGTTCTTTAAAGTTCTAAAAATTTTAATTTGATGTCAATTGTGCTTAAAATTGTACAACAAATAAATTGTGAATCAACTGCATGCACATATACTCACTTCACTGAAAGACTCCTTCAAAAAGGCAAAACAAATATTGGTTTTAATAATCAGAAGGATGACATATTTTGAAAAATCATAGTCCAATTTTACAAAATAAACTAAGATATTTTACTATTAGATTTGTTTTTTAAAGAAGAAAATAAGCAACTAAATTATAATACATATATAATTATGGATATAAGTTGCATTATGCAACACATCCCTTTCTATCCATTTAATATCCCGATCACATCAGTAAACCTGTTCTCCATTTACAATATACTGACTTTGTGATGTTACATTGTATAATATTTCATCAGGTAAATCAAACTGTATAATATAATAAAACAATTTGTTTCAGGTATGCTGTGTATCGTGAAACCAGTTCCAGCAGATATAAGCCGTGCCATGTGGTTACAGATTGAGAATATTACTCTATGTGATAACAGGTTCATGGTGTGACTTTGTAATGTGGTAACAGGTTCATGGTGGGACTTTGTAATGTGATAACAGGTTTATGGTGTGACTTTGTAATGTGGTAACAGGTTCATGGTGGGACTTTGTAATGTGGTAACAGGTTTATGGTGGGACTTTGTAATGTGGTAACAGGTTCATGGTGGGACTTTGTAATGTGATAACAGGTTCATTGTGTGACTTTGTAATGTGGTAACAGGTTCATGGTGGGACTTTGTAATGTGGTAACAGGTTTATGGTGGGACTTTGTAATGTGGTAACAGGTTCATGGTGGGACTTTGTAATGTGGTAACAGGTTGACAGTATGACTGTGTAATGTGGTAACAGGTTCATGGTGGGACTTTGTAATGTGGTAACAGGTTCATGGTGGGACTTTGTAATGTGGTAACAAGTTGACAGTATGACTGTGTAATGTGGTAACAGGTTCATGGTGGGACTTTGTAATTGTGGTTACAGGTTCATGGTGTGACATTGTAATGTGGTAACAGGTTCATGGTGTGACTTTGTAATGTGGTAACAGGTTCATGGTGTGACTTTGTAATTGTGGTTACAGGTTCATGGTGTGACTTTGTAATTGTGGTTACAGGTTCATGGTGTGACTTTGTAATGTGGTAACAGGTTCATGGTGTGACTTTGTAATGTGGTAACAGGTTCATGGTGTGACTTTGTAATTGTGGTTACAGGTTCATGGTGTGACTTTGTAATTGTGGTTACAGGTTCATGGTGTGACTGTGTAGTGTGATAGCAAGTTTATGGTATGACTGTGTGATATGATAACAAGTTTATGGTATGATTGTGTAATATGATAACATGTTGACAGTATGACTATGTGATGTGATAACATGTCTATGGTATGAATGTAGTGTGATAACAGATTGACAGTATGACTGTGTGAGTGATGTGATAACAAGTTTATGGCATGACTATATAATGTGATAACAGGTTGACAGTATTACTGTCTGATGTGATAACAGTTTTATGGTATGACTGTGTTTTGTGATAACAGATTGACAGTTTTACTTTGTGATGTGATAACAGGTTTATGGTATGACGGTGTAATGTGAAAACAGGTTGATTGTGTGATGTGATAACAGGTGTATGGTATGACTGTTTAATGTGATGACATGTTTATTGTGTATATAAAAAAGATGTGGTATGATTGCCAATGAGACAACTGTCCACAAGAGACCAAAATGACACAGACATTAACAACTATAGGTCACTGTACAGCCTTCAACAATGAGTAAAGCCCATATTGCATTATCAGCTATAAAAGATCTGATATGACAATGTAAAACAATTCACTGTAATGTGATTACAGGTTTATGGTATGACTGTGTAATATGATTATAACAAATTGATAGTATGACTCTTGAATATGTTACATGATATAAGTTGTTCTTTTTAATAACAGTTTAAAATAAAACAGACAACATTGAGTATATTATATATACATTGTGTAGAAATAAATTATGCAAACCAAGTCAAAAAAATTACAAGCCCCATATATTCATACTTACATTTACTTCAACATCATCCTTGTTAGCAAAATAATTAAAAAAAAACTTTAAACAAAAGTTCAAGAAATAAATGCTTTTCAAAAACATTTAATTATCAATTTTCTCCTCATTTTTTGGTGTACCTGAAACTCATTTTAGCTTAAGGAACTATACCACTACAGTCTCCTCATTTCACCCCTTACTCAACTCAGCTTGTGGTTCTTTTTACTTTTAATCAATAATTTATCAGATTTACCCTATATTTTATTCTCTTATTACAGTAATTTCAGTTAAAAAAAATTGTAGACCTTCTTTTACCCTTCCTTACTTTTTTCGTTAAATTTCTATCTACATGTACATGTATTTTCTACTTTTAATATAAATTTTTATATAAAATTACAAAATTTGATCAAAATCATATAAATAACATCACAATTTTTAAGCTGAATTGTAAAGTGCACTACAATAGTACCATCATCTTATACAAGCGAACTCAATATTATTTCTCTTTTGAATATTACAAAAATTTGTATTGCTATATCATCTTAAGTGTTTTATTCTTTAACCTTACATGTTATTTAATATCATTTGATATTTTAACTTCAAGAATAGAATAGTTATCAAAGGTACCAGGATTATAATTTAGTACGCCAGACGCTCGTTTCGTCTACATAGAAACAAGACTTAATTTGAAATCGCAAGGGAATTAGAACTACAAATTCATTGAACAGTTGTATATCTTTCAAAAATTTGAAGTAGCTAATTAGTCACATAAAACATGTGTTGATACAAAATAATTCCATAATTATTGAAAGTCCCATGATACATGTACATGTATTAGAATTAGCACTTTTGTATTGCATCATATAATAAATTTTGTACAGATACCCTTAGAAAAGACAGCTGAAAATCTTGTTTTTATTTTTTCTAATACATGTACATGAACTGTAAATTCAGAAATTATTGAAATGTTTTCATTATTGTGAAAATTGTGACAGGTTAATAATCGCAATAATTTAAACTCACATTTTTTTTTTAAATGATTAAAACAGGATTTTTCTCAATATCGCAAAAAATAAATTCGCAATATAGTCTTAATTGACAAAATCACAATAATAAATGAAAGCAATAATTTTTTAAAGGTTTCATATATCCTATAATTGTTATAAGTCCACATTAATTGAATGCTTGTTTATTTTTTGTATCGGCAATCATTCATTTATAAAGAATTCCTCAAATTCATGTCAGTTGGACCCTTGTGAATGGTTGTCTTATTTGTCATCATACCACATATCCTTATTTTCACATTTGTTGGGAGGCAGGGAAGAGATGAAGATGGTCATTTAAAAAAACTCTTAACTTAAAAATAAGATGTTGTATGATTGCCAATGAGACAACTCTCCACAAGTCCATATGACATACTACATGTAATTAACAACTATAAATCATAAATGACTGTACCACATTCAACAATGAGGACAGTTTTCAACAAAAAATGCAACATATTATGATTTAAACCCTTCAAATTCCAGTGTGGGCTTTTACACATACTCAAGGAGCATAACTCCACTGCAGTGTTGGAGACCATTTTGTCTGCATCTTATTTGATTTTGGAATCTTGTGTTGTTACATGTACATTTTTATGTAGTTGTCTCTTTGATGTACATGTATGCTAGGGTCCTTTCATACATGTATAGAACAATAAGTCAAATATCAGTGAGGTTTAGTATAATGCTAGTGTCAATGAGTAAATATTGATTTGTATAAAAATATGCAGGATGTATTGAACACAAATTGTTGAGTGTTCAAAGGCAAACATGAGTGCCTGCTGTCATTAATTAATTCATACATGTGTGTATATGCAAAAATGACCGTCACACTCTTCTTATAAAACATTGCTTTCATTCCCCTAATAATGTTACAGAAAGGATCATTCTTATATTTATCAAGCTTTATTAAGTTTTCAATAAAACAAACATAACTTGAGAAATACTGTAAGGATTACATTTACACTTATTTGTTGTATATGCATTCTTTGGACTTTTATGTGTATGGTGGAGGCTGGTATACACCATTTTATTCTGAATTCAATTGTCACATGCACTTCTTTTACCTGTTATCGTTTTTATAAACACAGCATACTGTGTGTGCTCAGATGCTGGAGAAAAATACAAAACCAAGGATTTGTATCTAAGTTTAACTATATACAAATCCTTGACATATAAACGAAGAAGATCTAGGCTTGTATCTGAAATTCCTACAGACCAATTAACATAATCTGAAAGGGTTTATCCATTTATAAGGTATCTTTCAGATGAACAGAGTGGTCACTTGACCATATTCAAAGCAAATATGTGGATGAATTTTCTTGTCATGTATAAATCATCTAACACTAACAGCTATATACTGCTGCATTATTGTTACCTTAATGTTTTCTTTGGTTTCTTTGGATGTCATCTTTTCAGATATTTTTTATTGCTTATAATGATAAAACATGTGGGGAGTTATTTTCTATCGGTTCGTCAGACACACATAAAGCACCTGCACTTTGACTTTGTTGACATGGTTGGGAAGGAAAAGATACTTCCTGTAGGGGAAGTAATTATGGCGGGAATTCAGACAAATCTTGCGAGTGCAGTGAATATTTCGCCACTTCTCCGATTTCGTCCCAACAGTCGAAACTGCTCGCCCAAACTCAACCCTTCTATTAAAAAGTTCATTTTCGACGGAACTACACCACATATAGCAAAAATATACCGTATGCGGTATAAAATTGAGAATGGAAATGGGGAATGTGTCAAAGAGACAACAACCCGACCATAGAATAGACAACAGCAGAAGGTCACCAATAGGTCTTAAATGCAATGCAGTATACAAATATTCATTTCAAGTGAAAAATAACTTGTAGCCGGCCTACAACAGTTATAACAAAATTTCAGTACATTATTGGTCATTATTATTTCATAATTGAATAGTTTTTTAAAATCAATAAGAGAATTCATTCAATTAGTTGATATTATTATTTTTTTTTTTAATATTGAAATAAAGAAAAAGGATTATGCATGAACTTGACTTGTACATAAGTTTATGTTAATTTAAAATTCACTGTGCTTATCATTCTTAGACTATTGTTTTCTATTTTCTTTTTCAATAACATAAGTGCAATTGCTACAAAAAAAAAATTCATTGTTTTAAAAGAAGTGACATTCTGAAATCATTTATAAGTTAAACTATTGTTTTGCTGTTTCTATTTTATTAACATTACAATTTTCGACTGCAGATTAACCATATAGAAGAAGTAGAAGTAGAAGTAGAGTCTTTTTATTTAAGGAGTGACTGTAATATTCTTCTGTCTATGAAGAAATAACATAAAAAAAAATGTGGTACACACTGAATAACCTGCGTAGTGGGTTATTTTATAGTGTGCACCACATTTTTTATGTTATTTCGAATAGATAGAAAAACTATTACAGTAATTTCTTATAATTTAAATCTAAATTCCATTTTAAAAAGGAGTAAACCATGAAAAAACATTGATGACGTCAATGTCACATGACAAAATTATGTCCATGAGCTGATAAACAAAACAACATCAGTCAATCAGAAGACGCTTTACATCCAAAATTAAATTACTTCCATTCATTGTTGCAATAAATGCCTTTAAACCTGTCATGTCTTATATGTGCTTCAGAAGAAAACTTTTAAACCCACTTGGAATAAACAGTTCGAGAAAAGCACGACCTTATACAATGCCGTAAGATGGTCTAGGATAGCACTAAATTGTATCCGTTACCTGGTGTCTATTGGAATAAGTTTAGATTCGCATCTCGAGTAATGCATGCTTACTCAGGAGATGCTTACCCGTCGACGCCCCGCTCTTTCTCCTTTTCGCGTTCATGTAATTCGCCGCTCAGTTTTAGTTTGTTACCTTGGTTTGGTCTGTTCTGTAACGATTAACCAGATTCGAACATCGGTAAACGGTACGTGTTGTCGCCTAAATTTATAATTTTATCATTAAAATTAATTTAAAAAAAAGCTCTGAAAAACGAATTAATGTTTAAAGATCTGCTTCCTTGTTAAATTAATTTCCTTGAGAAGTAAATTGATTTAAAGGACCAACGAGTTTATATGGATCGTCGCTAAATGTAAAGCTTTGTAAACAACAGTGAAAATTCGAATGTAATATCCCGCTTGTAATAAGAACTCTGGAGGTAAAATAATCCGTATTTAAAAAATTGAAATACCAAAAATGAAAAAGTCTTCATGTTTGGCGGTTAACCACTGAATCCTTTTATTACTAATCAAAAACTTGATAGTCAGTGTTATTTTCATTAATAAATTCAGTACCGTTCCGAAGCACTGAATTATCTGTATACCTTCATCGAGAACATTAACACCCAAACAATTGACAGCAAGGGATAGATAAACACGAAGAGATTTTAGAAGCCATATGACGAATAGCGAATACTTTGTCTTATTTAGTTGGAACCTTTGTGTTTTAGTCATTCCTGAATGAATCAATGAAAAATAAAGAAAACTACTTAGTTACTGAGCTGCGTGCGTATAAGTGAATATAAAATTAACACTAATCAAAGCCGCTATCAGTACAGAAATGGATTTTGACCTCTGGTTGCAACCATTTCAATAAACATCAGACATGGGCCTACCTCCGTCTTAAATTTAGAGGTTTTCAAAGACAGGGTAAGCGATTGATGAAATAATATCTCTACGCCTCTGATTTGAGAACTAACAACCGGGGCCATGATTTCCATTGGCAATCATGACTTCTCAGCATTATTATTTAAGAAAATATTCCAATTTTTCCAGCGTGCCTTTAAGAATATTTTTTGTTTTTGTTTCGAATATTAAGAAACACAGAAAATCGAAGTTATAATTGGCTATAAGCAGACAGTCATTTTTGTAAAACGAAGCCAAAAAAAAACCCAACCCAAACATCTATATATTATTGTCTTTCAAGAACATTCAGTAATCGACCATAACAAATTGTTTTCTTTTACAATTATTTATCTAAAACATTTATTTCGAGCCACTGAGTATTTTCGTAACATCAATGTGTTATTACACTGTCAACGACAACTTATGAAATATATAGTGTCCGTTAATGCATTCCCATGAAAAGATCATATAAGGCGTACATATGTAAGACATGTCCAACTGAATTGATCAACATACATGCTAAAGGTTTGTAAAGCAGAGTTGCATGTTAGTATTGATTCCCATGTAAACCTCAAGTGGAATAATTGGTACTTTCACAAGTAAAGAGTACAAATAGGTCGTCTTGTACACAGAACAAACAGGTCGTTCTAATAGTAATATGAAATAAATTTCCCCTGAATTTATTTCACGCCAGAGCCATTTTCAAAACTCATAAAATCTTAACTTTTATTCATAGCTTCGTGTTTAAGATTTCATGTTTTCTCGGTAGTCTTGAAGTTAAACCTTCAAGGTTATTTGATCAGAAATTAATTATGAGTGGCTGAAACAAGAACACTCCTTGATTCAAGATAGAGTTCCAGAGCGTAGTTTATGTAAATTTCCAAATTGAAATTAGTTCAAAACGTCTGCTCTATGGTCGGGCTGTTGTCGCTTTGCCACATTCCCTATTTCCTTTCTCAATTTTATCTTATAGACACATAAAGGTAGTTGTTTGATGAAAAACATGTCTACGCCCAAGACAGTTATATGACCTTTACAAATTATCTCATTTACATTTATTTATCTAAAACATTTATTAGAACCACTTAGCTTCCCGTGCTTTTAATGGGTTATTAAACTAGATGCTGTTATAAAAAATAAGACATTTAGACCTGTCAACGAAAACTTATAAAATATGTTCGTTGAATATATTCCCATGAAAGTATCATGTAAGGCGTATATGTAAAATATGTCCAACTGAATTGATTTAATGGTTCCAAATACATTTTAAATAATGTCAAAACAGCCTAGTCTGTAACTCACGAATGCCACCAAAACAGAAAGTGGAAGACTTGGTGCTTTCACATATTCATAGTTCAAATATGTCGTCCTAATAGAGATTTGAAAAACCCCTGAAGTTATTTCATTCCAAGGTCATTTCCAAACCTTCTTCAATCCTTATTTTATAGCAAAGTTTTATATATATCTATGTGTGTACTGTAAGGGTTTAACAATGTTATATTAAAAATACTTTAATGTACCCCCAAAAGTCAATTTTTACAGCTTTTAGCAAATTTGTCACATTTACCCAAAATAGGACCCACCCATAACCAAATACCAAAATTCTGTTGAAAGGAAACATCTTCCGATAAAACTTTGACAAAAACATGTAAAATTGTCAATTTTGTATCTGAATACACTTAACAGCAACATATAGCGAAGAAAAACGTTGTTTTTATATTAAAAAGTAAAATCACAAAAATACTGAACTCCGAGGAAAATTCAAAACGGAAAATCCCTAATAAAATGGCAAAATCAAATGATAGAACACATCAAGCGAATGGACAACAACTGTCATATTCCTGACTTGGTACAGGCATTTTCAATGTAGAAAATGGGGTATTGAACCTGGTTATATATCGCTAAACCTCTCACTTGTATGATAGTCATATTAAATTCCGTTATATTTACAACGATGCGTGACAAATCAGTAAAATAGTCAAAATAAGGTTACAGCAGTCATCACAGTGTTACAATCTCAAAAAACAAACAAACATTTACAAAAAAAAACCACAAAAAGCATCTATCAAATTTAAAACACATTCCTTGTTTCGCGTGTTGGGCGTCAGAAAATGTAAACGTCACATGTGACATAGGAAGAAATTTTGTCATTCCATGTGTATTTAAAACCATTATAATTTCACATGGGGGATGGTGGTATGCAGGGTTAAAAATCAAAAGTTATGTAAGAATTTAATTTCAGAAACAGATCGAGATTTAAAATTATCAGAAGTTCTTTAGAATTTCTAAGAATCCATATATGGTTAATACCACTACGCGAGTAAAATAATTTTGTCGTTTGTCGTTCAAAGTATAATCAAATTTATAATAGAACAATACCATAATGACATATACTAGAATATTCATCTACCAGTAGGATTTGTAAAGTGGGGTTTTTATGCATTTTTGCGCCTGTCCTAATCAGGAGACCCTGGCCTTTGTTAGTCTTGTAGGAATTTTAATTTTAGTTCATTTATATTTTTCGGAGTTCAGTATGACGTCTATTATCACTGTACTAGTACACATTTTTGTTTAGGGGCTAGTTGAAGCCCGCCTCCAGGTATGGGATTTTCTCGCTACATATTGAAGACCCATTTGTGGCCTTGGTGTGTTTTCTGCTCTTTGGTCGAGTTGTTGTCTCTATGACACATTCCCAATTTCCATTCATAACTTTATTAGATACTGACGCTGTGTGCGAAATGAAGACTGGAAAAATTGGCCTTACCACTAAGTACTTATCCTGAAAGTATCGCTAACTTTGTAAAACAGATGTTTTTATTGTTGCACAAAATCTGCAGCAAAAGACTTCAAAAATTGAATTATATAAATATACTACTGCACACATTCATCTTAGTCGACAATATCATGATGAATAACTTTTATAAAGTAATTGTCGTCTTATTTGTGCTTTCATTATATACCTTCTTGTGTTTCTTTGATACATATGACGTGACTCTGTACTTTTACATCCTATTATTGTGCTATTGTAAAAAAAAATATTCTTGTCTTTTATTTTTGGCTGATGTGCTTTGCCTGTATGTTTTTTTGTGCTTCTTTGATACATATCTGTTTGTTTTTATAGTGATTAAGAGTATAAAACAATGTTGACTGCTGTACACCTATTGTGACATTTTTACCTATTATGTCTGTTTTTTGTTGTTGTTTACACATTATTGTCAATATTACGGAATTTGATTCGACTGTCATACAAGTGAGAGGTTTAGCTAGCTATAAAAAGAGGGTTAATCCACAATTTTATTCATAAGAAAATGCCTGTACCAAGTCAGGAATATGACAGTTATTATCCATTCGTTTGATGTTTTTGCCGTTTAGAATTTTCCTCGGAGTTCAGTATTTTTGTGATTTTAGTTTCTATATGTTTTATGCCAATGCAGAAACAGTCAGAATTCTGAAATAAAAGGAACAATAATCTGTGGTAGAAGTGCGTAGTATGATAGTACACAATAAACGTGGTATTACTATTATATTTCATTATAATCAACTTCTACAGCCCACGATTTCACGGTTGCCTTGTAGTATTAAACAAAATGTCAAGGCTATTCTGATCAGAGATTGATTGTGATCGGCTGAAACATGAACTTCAAGATAGATCATGTGCGTAGTTTATGTAAAATTTCAAGATTGAATTTATTTCGAAAAGTTTTATACAGAAAAGTCGTTGTTTGGTAAATAAAAAAGGCACATTTATAAAAAGCCCACACAATTAAACTTTTCGTCAGCTTAGACCTCGTCTTCCTCCATGGCGGACAACTTCAAGACACTGTCAATCTGATTGGTCTTCACTCTTTGTTAACTATCATTGCACTATTTAATATCAGGAGTCGATTTCACAAAAAATTTTTTTTTGACTAAGATTGGTCTTAACATGCTAAAGTCATGAACAAATCAATATACTTTCGACCAATCTTAGGCGTAAGTTTTTTTGTGAAATTGACTCCAGATTTGTGACAAGCTAAATTTAAGTGTGTTGTGTGCGTCTGCGTGTACGAACTTTAAAAACATTCTGACAAGATGACTAATAATTTGTCCAAATAATTTTCTACTAAATAGGAATACAAATGGTCTTTTGTGAAAGAATGGATTCTATTTTTTTTTACATAATAGATCTTATAGCTTACTATGCGGTATGGGCTTTGCTCATTGTTGAAGGCCGTACGGTGACCTATAGTTGTTAGTGTCTGTGTCATTTTGGTCTTTTGTGGATAGTTGTCTCATTGGCAATCATACCACATCTTCTTTTTTATACTTATAAATATTATATGTAATTTAGTAATTCATTATTACTGGGAAGTCTACTCTCTCCATAATTTTGTTAATCAACACCAAATAACCAATCTAAAACTAGGCATTTTTTTACTGTTTAAGATATACACGATTTTTTAAGCCGTCTCCAATCCTTTCAATAAAAATTGTGTCGCTAATTGTGTGAAAACACTTGAATTTGGCTTGACTTCTTTCCCCTAAGAGACTTTAATAACTAAATTAATCCATTTACAGGTCGATTGATGACAGAAGCCGTTGTAGCTAGGGAATTCACTCTGCAAATACTTCTAACAAGAAGTCAACAGTTTCCTTCAGTTATCAAAAACAAACATATAGTCGCTGTCTGATATCACGTGATTTTGATGGGATGTCTTGTAGCTTTTGTTCATGTAAACAGCTTTAAAACACAGGGGAAGGTACGATCTAACGCTGTCTAAGTGCAGTAGTTTTTCTCCTTTACTCTTGTGGTTTTCTATTTGATTGAATTTCCGATTTTGCGGCTCAATTACATTTTTTTTTCTCTAGATGTCTAGAATTACAATGGTAATAGAAAAATGGTTTTACATGAAAATAAAAGAGATAAACATCTAAAGAGAAAACATTCTGTTTCTCGTTGTACAAATGACAATCCGATATAATAAGTTTGAAAAAAAGAACAGTGCCTTCTAATTGTTCTTATAAGATAATTGAAAAAAATGTTGAACCTATAACGCCTTTTTAAAATAATAAGTTAAAGATAGATGCTCCTGGTATCAGAATTTTCTACTGCAATCAAAACCGTTGTAATTACTTTGTATGAATAAATTGATAGGTGTTTTATTCAAGTTGATTGTGTTAATTCACATTAATTTTGCGTATTTTTTTTTATTTTTTTAGAGTGTAGCATGAATTAACCATCGAGATGACATCTAAAGAATGCCGATAGCCATAGGACTCGATGTTAACTAACCTATAAATACAAATAAAAGCAACAGTAGTATACCGGCCGCTGTTCAAAACTCATAAATCCATGGACAAAAAACAAAATCGGGGTAACAAACTAAAACCGAGGGAAACGCATTAAATATAAGAGGAGAACAACAACATAACACTAAAATGTAACACACATAGACAAAATCCCACGAGAATAACAAATATAACATATATATATAACATCAAAACCAAATACATGAATTTGGGATAGACAAGTACCGTGACACGTCTTATCGCAATGTGAATTTACGCTAAAAAAATAAGAGAAAACAAACGATACAACGTTATAATGTAATACACACAGAAACGAACTATAAGATAACAATGGCCATATTCCTGACTTGGTACAGGGCAGAAACATATACAAGAATAATTTAACTTTGGATGTAAGAATTTAGAATTAAATTATAAGAAATAACTGTAATATTTTGTCTGTCTATTCGATATAACATAAAAAATGTGGTGCACACTTTAAAATAACTCGCTACGCGCGTTATTCAGTGTACACCACATTTTTGATGTTATTTCTTCATAGACAGAAAAAAATATTACAGTCATTCCTTAAGTATAAAACGATTTTGTTTGGTCTTTTTTTTTTTTTTTTTTTTGTCTTTCGGCTTTGTATGGGACAATTGTTAGCAGTATTAGAATAGGCGTAACGTATCTCTGCTAATGTCAAACTGAAGGTTACACGATTGCAAACTCGAATGACTTGACATTAAGCTGCTCATAGAAAAATTTATTCCACCATTTGGCATTTTTAAGTGTTTGAAAAAAAAACCATATCACATTTTATATTTTTTGTTTAAATCGAAGCCCATTCCTCTATACGGTAAAATCTTTAAATCTTGTCTGTTTGGTACTAACATTGGTTTTATTTACAATGTTTCATACCAATAACTTAACATATGTAGCTATTCAGATACTACTTTTATGAATTTATACAGTAAGATGATGTCTTAAACTTAAATCCTTACAGAAATAAGATGTAGTATGATTGCCAATGACGGACCCCCCCCCCCCCAAATCAGAGCAAATACGTAGAAGTAAGCAACATGTTTAATCTCGCCGCTTTTTTGCGCCTGTCCCAAGTCAGGAGCCTCTGGCCTTTGTTAGTCTTGTAGTCTTGTATTATTTTTAATTTTAGTTTCTTGTGTACAATTTGAAGTTTAGTATGGCGTTCATTATCACTGAACTAGTATATATAATTGTTTAGGGGCCAGCTGAAGGACGCCTTCGGGTGCGGGAATTTCTCGCTACATTGAAGACCTGTTGGTGACCTTCTGCTGTTGTCTGTTCTATGGTCGGGTTGTTGTCTCTTTGACACATTCCCCATTTCCATTCTTTATTTTATAGCCTTTATTCCTAAATCCAATGGATTCTAAATCTTTAGTGCTCAGTTACTTCGGTGCTTTTTGATACTTTTACCTTTGGTAGTTGTTGTTTGTATTTCATACCGATCTGAGGAGTCTTTCCCAATTTCAAACGATTTTTACAAATTGCTATATTTTTACGCTGTTTATAATCTTTTCCTTTTTTTTGAGAAAGTTTAGCACTTATAAACATGTTTATTCTGTCACATTCTATCTGTGACCGTTCCAAGCTTGTGAGACATTGGTTATGGTTTATGTTTTGTTTTTGTCTGCCATAATTGTCTTCGTTCATTGTTTTAAGTACAGTAATCTGTATTTGTAAACGTTTGTTCTTTTGTCTTTTGTAGGCAATTGACATATTTACAATCATACCACATTTCAAATTTTTTGAATTAATAAGAACCTCAATTCCTTTCCATTTGTGTTAACAGTTCTTACTTCACTATAGTGACGAAAACCATCAATTTGCCCATGCCGAGTAATGCTCCGATATTGAACAGCAGATTTAGAAAGAAAAACCTAATTATTTTGAAGTTACAATAAGTGAAACACAAGTTGTAGTGATTTTTAAATTTTTTTTTTTTTTATCTTTTATGGAAAACTTGAATAGAAATAGTTGTCTCATTGGCAATCATACCACATCTTCTTATTTATATCAACTTTAATATTAAGTTTTTTTGACACACAAGCCATATTAAGTTTTATCCTTGATGCATATTGTTATTTCCATTAATGTGAATGAAATCTGAGCGGAAACAAAATTGAAAATCGTGTATATTTGTCTCTACCAGTAAATCATTTAACCAAACAACATGCACAGATCAGTTCAACAAAAATAACTCCTTGTAATTTTTTGTGTTTCTTTGGAAATTCTCCGATTTATTTACAATTGTTGGGCAGTAGAATTCGATACTTACAGGAAATGCACTGTCTGTAGTCGTGTCTTTTAAAAGGTTTTCTTCGTCAGTTGGTGAAAGTTTAATAAGAATTTCTACTGTGAGATATGACCGTTATGATAATTGATGATTTTCTACTCTATAATTGGTTTTGTCACTTCGTGTTAATTATTGGTCGTGGCGATTTTGTTCTGTTTCATTTATCTTTTTTCGTGTTTTTGCTTGTAGATGTATTAAATAAAATAAACTCCCACTGTGTTGTGCTTCCACTTCTCTTATTAAAGGTGTGAAGCAAGATCTTGTTTGATAAAAAACATTCTATCGGTTCTGCATTAAAGAAATATAGAAAATAAGAAATAACATGAATATGTGACTGTTATACCTCATTAAATAAGAAATAACATGAATATGTGACTGTTATACCTCAGTAAATAACATGAATATGTGACTGTTATACCTCAGTAAATAAGAAATAACATGAATATGTGACTGTTATACCTCAGTATAGATAAGAAATAACATGAATATGTGACTGTTATACCTCAGTAAATAAGAAATAACATGAACATGTGACTGTTATACCTCAGTATAGATAAGAAATAACATGAATATGTGACTGTTATACCTCAGTATAGATAAGAAATAACATGAATATGTGACTGTTATACCTCAGTAAATAAGAAATAACATGAATATGTGACTGTTATACCTCAGTAAATAAGAAATAACATGAATATGTGACTGTTATACCTCAGTAAATAACATGAATATGTGACTGTTATACCTCAGTAAATAAGAAATAACATGAATATGTGACTGTTATACCTCAGTAAATAACATGAATATGTGACTGTTATACCTCAGTTATATATTATATCTCTATTTCAAATATATAAAGATTTGGAGATGTGGTATGTTCGTTTTATGAAAATTGATCTATCTTGAGGTTCATATTAAATTCAAAAAACTAAGAATGTTCTTACCCCAGGCATATATTGCCTTAGCCGTATTTGGCACAACTTTTTGGAATTTTGGATCCTCAATGCTCTTCAACTTTGTACTTGTTTGGCTTTATAAATATTTTGATATGAAGTCACTGATGAGTCTTATGTAGACGAAACGGTCGTCTGACGTACTTGATTATAATCATGGTACCTTTGATAACTATGTTCGGCCTGACTTGGTTATATCTTTATGCATTTCAAAGGTTGTCCCATGTTATTTCTGCTATTACGCACTCTCCTAGTGGGTGGGGAAATTAGAGTCGAATATTAACAACCATTATATCATTTGTTAATCTGTCTGCTACAAACCTTCAGTTAGTTATTTTTTGTTGATATTTTTTTGTTTTTTTTTGTTTTTTTTTGTTTTTTTTTTGTTTGTTTTTTATTTGTATTGTATTTCTTCACGCAGAGGTTAATCAAACCTATATATAGAACTCAATTACAAATTTTACCTGTCAACTTCAAAAGTTTTAAGATATTCATCATGTTCCCCAAATAGAAGGCCATCCCATATAGTGAATAAATCCCATAATCCAAAATGAAGTGTTGCTACGACCGGCCTATCAGATTATCACGTCTCGACTAATGAGTTTGATTAAGCCTTTGGTATCGTTCTCGACTGATGAGTTTGATTAAGCATTTGGCATTGTTCTCGACTTATGAGCTTGATTAGGCCTTTGGTATCGTTCTCGACTTATGAGTTTGATTAGGCCTTTGGTATCGTTCTCGACTTATGAGTTTGATTAGGCCTTTGGTATCGTTCTCGACTTATGAGTTTGATTAGGCCTTTGCCATCGTTCTCGACTTATGAGTTTGATTAGGCCTTTGGTATCGTTCTCGACTTATGAGTTTGATTAGGCCTTTGGTATCGTTCTCGACTTATGAGTTTGATTAGGCCTTTGGTATCGTTCTCGACTTATGAGTTTGATTAGGCCTTTGGTATCGTTCTCGACTTATGAGTTTGATTAGGCCTTTGGTATCGTTCTCGACTTATGAGTTTGATTAGGCCTTTGGTATCGTTCTCGACTTATGAGTTTGATTAGGCCTTTGGTATCGTTCTCGACTTATGAGTTTGATTAGGCCTTTGGTATCGTTCTCGACTTATGAGTTTGATTAGGCCTTTGGTATCGTTCTCGACTTATGAGTTTGATTAGGCCTTTGGTATCGTTCTCGACTTATGAGTTTGATTAGGCCTTTGGTATCGTTCTCGACTTATGAGTTTGATTAGGCCTTTGGTATCGTTCTCGACTTATGAGTTTGATTAGGCCTTTGGTATCGTTCTCGACTTATGAGTTTGATTAGGCCTTTGGTATCGTTCTCGACTTATGAGTTTGATTAGGCCTTTGGTATCGTTCTCGACTTATGAGTTTGATTAGGCCTTTGGTATCGTTCTCGACTTATGAGTTTGATTAGGCCTTTGGTATCGTTCTCGACTTATGAGTTTGATTAGGCCTTTGGTATCGTTCTCGACTTATGAGTTTGATTAGGCCTTTGGTATCGTTCTCGACTTATGAGTTTGATTAGGCCTTTGGTATCGTTCTCGACTTATGAGTTTGATTAGGCCTTTGCCATCGTTCTCGACTTATGAGTTTGATTAGGCCTTTGGTATCGTTCTCGACTTATGAGTTTGATTAGGCCTTTGCCATCGTTCTCGACTTATGAGTTTGATTAGGCCTTTGCCATCGTTCTCGACTTATGAGTTTGATTAGGCCTTTGGTATCGTTCTCGACTTATGAGTTTGATTAAGCCTTTGGTATCGTTCTCGACTTATGAGTTTGATTATGCCTTTGGTATCGTTCTCGACTTATGAGTTTGATTAGGCCTTTGCCATCGTTCTCGACTTATGAGTTTGATTAGGCCTTTGCCATCGTTCTCGACTTATGAGTTTGATTAGGCCTTTGATATCGTTCTAAACTTATGAGTTTGATTAGGCCTTTGGTATCGTTCTCGACTTATGAGTTTGATTAGGCCTTTCATATCGTTCTCAACTGATGAGTTTGATTAGGCCTTTGATATCGTTCTCGAATTATTAGTTTGATTATGCCTTTGGTATCGTTCTCCTCTCTTTCAGCAAAGAACATTTCTATTCATTGAAAAAACTTTAAAAAGTACAAGACACATTACAACACACACACATACAAACAAACAAAAAAGACTAGAATATTTAAAGCAAAGTACCTTTTCTCCGTTTTACCAATTTAAGAATACACTCTACATTATTGTTATTATCCATGAAGCAGGTCACAGTATTTGCCAAAGGATAGATACTATACATCCACAGATTAAATTGGATAAAAGGTTAATTATTATGAAAGGATAATCATATTGTCATTGCGATTGATCCCTTGACGACTGGTTTTAATGTCTACAATGAATCATTTTATTTTGGTCTTTGAAATATGCCCTGCAAAAATAACACAAGATCATTCATATGAGATTGTTTTGTAGTTTGTTATGTGTTTTGGTTTTGTTTCTCTTTTCATTTCAAACATTTTTCTTTGCACGACCTATTTTTGAGCAAACATTACTACAAACAAAGCAAGCAACATAACTACAAACAAAGCAATAAAGCAAACCAAACCTTTAACTTGCTAGCATTAAGATTAAGTATAATAATGTAAGTGTTATATATCTGTTATATATCTGTTTGAATATAACTTCAATGTTCTGTCTATCAGATATGCCCTTTTCAAATTTCACATTACTTAGGCCAGGAACAGATACATTGGCATACATAGATATACCGTTCCCAGTATATGCAGATCCCGATATTTTGTTGTGGGGTGGATAATATAACATGTACCGTCGCTTTCAAGTACCATTGAATGAATTTATGAATAAAATTCATAATTTATTCTTCCTATGACTTAACATTTCAATTCGAAGTAATCTTATAGTTTTCATGCATTTCAGAGGGCACTTCCTTCTCGCCCACATTTGAATCCTCAAAAATATCATCATGACGTCACACGATATGCCGTGATAATACATCTTAATAGATTCAAATATGGGCGGAGCTGGGGCGTCCTATATACTAAGTTCTAAATACAAGTACTTTTTGATTATGTGTTATACAATATAATTACATGGCTAGAAGTTTTTTACGATTACATCATTTTGATTGGCCACGGGGTATTCCTATTGTTACATTTATTTCCGTTAAACATGCAACACCAATACCTGAACGTGCTATCAATAACAACCAACGCTAAAAACAATCCAACTAAAAAAACAAAAGGCCAGATTTAACTCTTAATTTTATGTTTATAGCATGCAGATGTAATGATAAGAATTTTTTAATTGTATAGTATTGTTAAAGAATTGAATGTAGGCACACATCTTTACATTAAACAACTCATTAAAGATACCAGGCTTATAATTTTGTACGCCAGACCCGCATTTCGCATGAAAAAGACTCTCACAAGTTAAAAGGCCAAATGAAGTACGAAGTTGAAGAGGACTGAGGGTCAAAACTTCCAAAAGAGTTTGCCAACTACAGTTAAGCTAATCTATTTCTAGGGTACAGGTCGATGCCACTGCTGGTGGACGTTTCGTCCCCGAGGGTATCACCAGCCCAGTAGTCAACATTTCGGTGTTGACATGAATATCAATAATGTGGTCATTTTTATAAATTTCCTGTTTACAAAACATTGAATTTTACGAAAAACTAAGGATTTTCTTATCCCAGGCATAGATTACCTTAGCCGTATTTGGCACAACTTTTTTGAATTTTGGATACTCAATGCTCTTTAACTTTGTACTTGTTTGGCTTTATAAATATTTTGATATGAGCGTCACTGATGAGTCTTATGTAGACGAAACGCGCGTCTGGCGTAATAAATTATAATCCTGGTACCTTTGATAACTATTTACACCACTGGGTCGATGCCACTGCTGGTGGACGTTTCGTCCCCGAGGGTATCACCGGCCCAGTTGTCAACATTTTGGTGTTGACATGAATATCAGTAATGTGGTCATTTTTATAAATTTCCTGTTTACAAAACATTGAATTTTACGAAAAACTAAGGATTTTCTTATCCCAGGCATAGATTACCTTAGCCGTATTTGGCACAACTTTTTTGAATTTTGATCCTCAATGCTCTTTAACTTTGTACTTGTTTGGCTTTATAAATATTTTGATATGAGCGTTACTGATGAGTCTTATGTAGACGAAACGCGCGTCTGGCGTACTAAATTATAATCTTGGTACCTTTGATAACTATGTACAACATTTTTAGTATTTCGAACAATTTAAAGTTTTGCAAACAGTCAGAGTAAACAGTTAATTTATAAATAAGACACATAAAATTTAGAATGGAAATGGGTAAAACAAGCAAATACAATAGTGCCGACTTCTGGGCTGGTGAGAAGGTGCACTTCAATCATTGGGTTTGCAACCTAATAACATTACAAAAAGAAGCATTAAATTCTTTAATCACATTCTCTATATGCTTTGACGCTTATATTGTATTGAAAGTCCATATTTGTCTGAGTCTTGGTGTTATAAACATTGAATATACGTAAACACAGTATGCATCATTACAATAATAAAGGTAAAATGGCGAAATAAATTGAATCTGTTCTGTCCGCAAGGGAAACAGCTGGTACAAATAATTTTTAATGCTAATTGTTGGTAGTCTGCACGTGAACATCCAATTACATGCGCGTATTTAAACTTTGAAAGCAACTGTGAGTTAAACATGAATACTCTCTGACTAAAAGCTAAAGGAAGTCATCATACATTATAAGAATTAATGATTTCAGTGCTTAATGATATCGCATGCTAGAGCATGTCATTTTTCTACAGAGAGGGTTAAGAATGGCTGAGAAAAAAATTCTTGTCAACTAATTTTGGCAAACGGACTGTTCCCGGAGACAAAGATAAAGTGAAAATAACTCGTCGTAAACATGCCAAATTCAGATCTTCTAATATGTAAATATAAATCAAGTTAGATAGTAGAATAGAAAGAATAAATCGTCATGAAATCATCTTGAAAAAAGTAAATAAAGGCTACAGCAGAATACCGGTGATCAAAGGTCGACGGAGCGAAAACAAATAAGGGTTACAAACAAAAACCGAGTGAAACACACCAACATCAAAAGAGGTTAACAAAGGAACAACAGGAACACTGAAATGAAATAACAATGTGAAAAATTATTCAGCAAAATACACTTATCTGGTCCATATTAAAAAAAAAACTACAAGAAAATTAATTTATTTAAAGCAATAGTATTACTTTCAAATGAGAATTCATTT
The DNA here is from genome assembly GCF_963676685.1 of Mytilus edulis. NCBI lineage: Eukaryota > Metazoa > Mollusca > Bivalvia > Mytilida > Mytilidae > Mytilus > Mytilus edulis. The sequence goes on from NC_092344.1 coordinate 3,451,923, forward strand.
CTCCCGGCTGTTTACCAATGTAATTAATTATCTTATAATGGCAAACAAATCTATGATTATCATTTGGAAGGAAATTGTCCATCCTACCATAAAATGTGAAATATATAAATGAGGAAAGGAATCCTTACTAAAGACAATGTGTCTGTACGTCTTCTACATTTTACAAATATGATAAAGGTTTTAAGAACTATTCCATACAGGAGACAGAAAAAAACTCACCAAAGATTCCAGGCTTATCATTGTGTACGCCAGACTCACGTTTCGTATACAAAAGAATCATCAGTGACGTTGGAATAAATAAGAAAAAGTTGAAATACCAAATCATGATTATAGTTTAGTCAAAAAATTGTAATAGCCTTTCAAGACGTCATAATTATTTGGACTAGATCATAGTTTAGCATCGAGGAACCACAAATTCCGAAAGATTTTACCAAATACAGCTAAGGTAATCTATTCCTGGAGTAAAAATTCCTGGTATTACAAAATATGCATGGTTTGGTAAACAAAAAAAAATATTGTTATGGTTTTCATAGTCCTGTAACTCACAAAACATGCTATTTTAGGAGTGAGGAGCCGTTTACAAAAGAGGCGGATCCCACCAAAACAGGGTGATCCGGAGAGCACGTTTTTAACAACGATATTACATAGAGTTGGTACAAACAGAGGCAAACCCTTTATTCAAATACCCAATATATATGTAACCTACTGTAACACTTTAAACCAGAATTATATATATTAATAAAAACGAAAAATTAATTCATTTGGGTGTTAAGAAATTGCTGAAATCAACGTGTTTTTTTTAAATCTTAGATCTTCAACAAACTTGTATTTTTGTTTTTTGTTTGTTTCTGGGTATAGTAAAGGAGTGTGTTAATCTAGTTTTACAATGTACTTTACTTTACTTATGAGGATAGTTACAAAGTGCCAATATGTCATCTTAGAAGTCAGTCATAAATATTCTTTATTCTATCATAATAGAAGTGGTATAGCTTAACAAGTTATTAATAAAATATAGCATTTAAACATTTAACGATGATAACTAGTGAAACAAAATGCTATAGGTGGTTCCAAGATCATATTAAATGCTTTGCTAACGATCTAAATAATTATTGAAATCAATACTTTCCAACAGCTCCAGATTGTATGATATTTTCAATGATATTATCACCAATTCCCATATATGGATGCTAGGTTGAGCAATAAATTGCAAACCTTCAAAACAACTGACCTCAAGCATTCAATTACATCATTGGTGTTTATACAGAGTAACTATCATGGGAATGCCAATATTCAGTCGGGAAGCACGTCGGTCAAACCTTGGGGGAAGTTTTAGCATCAAGTACTCAGCAGAACAGTCTTTGATAAATGTTAGTTTACAGAATCACTTGACTGCATTAAATTAATTATAAATAGCGGAAATATATAACAAATGACTTTGTGTAGTCTTCCTATCGACAGTCTGGTTTATAGTGCTTCATTGTCCTCAAATCAACCAATAAAAACGTCATTAGTAGAAATAGTAGGCAATTTATTTATAAACAAAGTTTACATGTAATAACATCATTCCTTCCTTTATATGTAATCTCTTTCATCCCGAAAGATCAGTTTATTCAATATGAATACAATGAGATATATGATTTACGTCAGTGAGACCGCAACACGACGACATAAAACAGCTAGATAGGCGTCAATATGTGGTCTCCAACAATGGAAAAATGACTTCACACTATGTCAAACTTTAATCGCCCCGTATCCAGGATAGTTTGTGTATTACAAAAACATCACACATTTTAAATATCGAAATAATTATCTAATGTTAAGTTGAAAAGCATAAGGTGAAAAGGAAAAAAAGACGTTAAAAAGATAAAAAATAATCATTTTATTTGTTCGTAAAAATAGATATTATGGACCTTTTTCTAATTTGAACTTGTGATCTTTCAAACATTTAAATTCCACACTTGGAAATTGATTTTCCTATTAATTTCTTTAACATATAAAAAAAAGAAGATGTGGTATGATTACCAATGAGACAACTCTCCACAAGAGACCAAAATGACACAGAAATTAACAACTATATGTCATTGTATGGCCTTCAACAATGAGCAAAGCCCATACCGCATAGTCAGCCATAAAAGGCCCAGAAATGACAATGTAAAACAATTTAACGAGAAAACTAATGGCATAATAATAAAATCATGCGTCTACGACTGAATTATCAATCCGTACCCCGTTAGACCGTTGGTTTTCCGGTTTGAATGGTTTTACACTAGTAATTTTGGGGCCCTTTATAGCTTGACGTTCGGTGTGAGCCAATGCTCCGTGTTGAAGGCCGTACATTGAACTATAATGGTTTACTTTTATAAATTGTTATTTGGATGGAGAGTTGTCTCGTTGGCACTCACACCACATCTTTCTATATCTACATCCAACATCCAATGGCTTTAGTGTAAACACGTTTACTAAATAAATAAGTTTAAACTGTTGTCCAGGTGACCAATTTGTTCCGTCGATGTTTGAAGACTGTATGGTGTCCTCTTGATATCGTTTGTTTAATTTTATAGTTGATTTTATAGTGTATCATGGATGGTATCATTTCTAAGTAGCTGGACTCTACAAGGGAATCTATCGTGAACAATGATTAATGACGTCTTCTTAGAGTTACAAAACGTAACAGTGAGATAGTAAAAAATAACCTTTCGGTACTAATTTTCAAATCATTCCAAAACATTGCTGATATCAACCTATGATTTATCTTTCTTAAATTCTTTTAAAATTAATTGATCGGAACTATTTTTTGAATGCATCCAATACATTGCTTATATAAACCTATGATGTAAGTTTCATAAAATTCAGGCAAGAATTGTACATTTGAGAGTGCTAACAATGCAATCTTTAATATAGCTAATGTTTCCAAAGGGCATAACTCTTTTAAAAATAAATGATCAGCACTGATTTTCGAACTAGCCAAAAGAATTGTAAACGTGAGACCGGACGGATAAACGCGCATAATGACGGACAGAAGGACGAACGCCCGATATTTCCCTTTACCCCGCAATGTGTTACGCGATGTACAAAAATATATAAATGTACGATTTGCGTTTTACGCCCACCAACTTTGGTCTAAAGGCTTGTTTTCCTTTTTAGTCAATTAGTTAATTATGTTACTTAAATTTTTCACAATCGCCTTCAAACAAACTATCAATATGTAGGTGCCACAAATATGTTTTAATCTGGATATAAACCATGACAAATGTAACCATAACCATGACGAATTTCTTGACTCTTAACTGAACCATGTCAATCGCGTAACCAAACCATACCAATTTGAATATTTTGGTTATCCTGCGTTAATTTCTTAAAAACAACAATTTCAATTTAGATAGTTTGACTTACAATATAGATTCAAACATTTCGTTTGCTTTTTATTTGCTCATTTATAAAGAACTGAGGCACTCGTTTTTGAAAGTAACATAACTTATCCATGACCAAAATAACCAAACTATGACAAAATCACTGTATAAAACACTCCTCGATAAGACGACCTTACTACCCGTGTAATTATTCGTTATTTTATGTAAAACTTAACAGAACATTATAGCATAATTCATTGAAACATTTTGTATTTTCGTTTGCTGTTTGATCTAGTTCAAATACCAACAACAAATACTTTTATTTTCCGTTAAGAGTCCATTAAGCGATGGATTACAACAGGCACGTGGTATGCAACTGACAATCATACATTCCTTCTCAATTATACTATGGATATTCACACATTCTGCATTGATTTTAATAACAAGACGCATCTAAATAGGAGTGGGAATGGCAACATCGTACAGTAAAGCGTTATTAATCTTCAAATATTTCATTCAAACCTGTTGAAATTCGACAAAAAATGTGAAGTTACCGGTCGGTTCAGTTTATTATATCAGACTGCCTATTTCAAACACAGTCGTTGGTATTTTTCTGCAACCATCATAATCATCTTCCTTAAAAGACAGTCAACCTCTAAATACTGAGGATTTATGTTACTTCATTTGCCCATAACTATTTACCCACTTAGTAAGTCTTAGTAGAGATAAGATATGTTTCTGTCTGCTTTTGATGATATCCAATTGACATGGCTCTGTACTTGTACATCCCGTCATTGTGTTGTTGTGCTATGGTAAATTTTTGTATTCTTGTCTTTCTCTTTTGCTGTTGTGCTTTGACTATATGCCTTTTTGTGTTTTTTGTTAAACATTTGTTTTATATGGATTAAGATTATGACACAACGTGGTTTGCTGTACCCTTTATTTTTACATTTGTGCCTAGTGTGTATGATTGTTTCGTCCACACATAGTAGTAAATACAATGGAATAATATACGACTGTCATAAAAGTGAAAAGTTTAGCTAGTTATAATACCAGGTTAAGTCCATTATTTTTTCCATAAGAAAAAGCCTGGTCAAAGTAAAACAATATGACAGTTGGTATTCATTCGTTTGATATGTATGAGATTTTGCCATTTGATTACGGACTTTCCGTTTTGAGATTTTGTTATTTTACTTTTTCTACAAAAGCGAATTGAAGGTTTGAAGAATAAAAATAATTTCAACTCAAAGCATTTAATTTCAATTCGATACGCTGCAGCAAGTTTTTGTAGCTTCGTCATACATAAGTGCGAGTTACTTTCAAATATATATTGAACGCAAAATTCCGTAAAATTCTAGTAAGCTACCTTCTCATCCCTATCATTTCATTGATGATAAAAAGAAGTTAGTGCACAAATTTTCCTCTCGATTTAGTAAAAGTGAATGAAAAGTCCTTTGCAAGTTAAAATACAACAGTTCTGCCTTGGTGTAATCTTGCACTTTTCATTTCAAATGTATGAACGACTTGCAATACTACGTATTCGTACATGTTGTTGTTTAAGTTGCATGCAAGAGTCCCTGAATGTTTAAAATAAATTTTGTTGACATTAACCTGAAATCCAGAAATTATTTTTTACTAAAACATTTAGTTTTCATTTTACTTGCACATAACACATGTATAGTTGTTTTAAACATTGGTAATGGCAGAGAATAAGCAAAACCTATTCCACAAATTGATTCAAAAGCAATACATCTATCCCTGCAGTTCACACTGATGAATGAGAATCCGCAGTTAGTATTTGAGAAACCTTTTTTGGTCTTTTTTTTGTTTGTTTTGAAATCAATGTTTGCTTAATCAGCCACTATTACATCATTATTTTAATTGTTCCCTTTATTTTCTTAATTAGATTTAATTGAAATATATTTGAATGTGACACATGGAATGTATAAAAGCATTTTGACTTCCGAATCAGGAAATGTCATATCATAGCACAAGGGATAAATAAAGGCAACAGTAGTATACCGCTGTTCAAAAATATGGCTAGCCAAACATTCCGCTTAGATGGCAATATTAAGAATTATTGCTAAAATGACACCACTACCGATAGAAATACAGCGCAAACACACGCAAAAACACTCCTCACTCAGAAAAGCACAAACAAATTTTACAATAGTCTGCACAACATGCTAAACGCAGAACAACAACGAACAAGGTCTATTTCACTTGTTTTTTTTCTGTTTGACACGTAAAAGAAACCTCTTTCAAATGACAACTATTGAACTTTTTTTTTTATAAAAAGATTATTATGATGCCAGATGATTATAGAAATATCATTTTATACCGGAGAAATTACATTTAGCATACAATGCAATTTAGTTCGTAGATGTCTTTTCTTTTCTATTTAAATTAATTTTGAAATGTCATACACCTGTACAATGTATATACAAGATATTCGGCTTTGTTTATCATAAAACAATCGTTTTAATACTGTTAAGTTTTTCTCATTTGTATTTTAAAATACTTTTATAACGAGAATGAATCAATATTTGTTTGTAATGTTTGATAACTACTCGTACCTAGAAAATAACATAAGAGCCTCATATTTTTATAAAAGTTTGGCATATTCTGATTTGTATTTATGAAATTTCTGAGTTTTTCGTATCTGTCTACAAAGTAAGTGACTCGAGTTTTCTCTTCTGATGGTACTGTTATGACGGTTACAAAGCTCTGATTTACTTGCTTGGCTTTGGCTTTACTTTTTGTCCTCTTTTGTTTGTTGCTCTGCATCTTTGAAGTAAGCTTTTGATTTTTACATATTTTGGCCTCCAACATCACCGAAGAGACATTGATTGTCGAAAAACGCATCTGGTGCAGAAAAAATGATTACGTTTATTAAATTAATTGTCTAATGGTAGCAGGTCTGATACCATTAACTGATCTATTTGATAAATCCTTTATGTTGCGAAGAATATCAACGTAAATATTTTCCACTTCATAACGGAAAATTGTTTTAAAACTTTATCTATTAAGAAAAAAGTAAAATCACAATATCAATGTAGTTTTACAGTTTCAGATTCAAGTTTCGAAATCTGTTTTTTTCTTCAAAACTGAATGATTTTGTCTTTTCTAATTATTAAGCTTATCGATGGATTAACACTGGTCAGACGTACTTCGTCCTCTTTTACATATAACACCCGTTTCATATTGACGTAGGAAGTGCTCATTTATGATTCAGTATAAAACTCCATATTTTGTACAAAAACAACAAGAAATTATAAATGAAATAACAGATAAAATCATACCACCAGGCATTAATAAATTGGAAGAGGTTATAAAATCTATTTCTAAACTATTAAAGTCTGTTGATCCTACATTTTATCTTAAATCTGAAAGTCAAATATTGTTTACATACAGTGAATATGAATATAGCTGAGTTTCTAAACACGCAGAATCGAGACTGAACTTCCAAATAATATAAACAATCCCTCATTTAAAATGGGGGAATAAATTATAATTGAAAAAAAAGTATAACGCACATAAGGAAATTCATTGCTAATTTAAAAAGGGGGCAGTCCATAAAAATTGACAAATTCAATTGCCATCAATCAATGGAACATGTGAAAAACCATTGCCAGATTTCTGACTTGGTCTAACCTGGTTTTATAGGTTGAAAAAATGTCCTGTACCAAGTCAGGAAAATGACCATTGTTATATTATAGTTCGTTTCTGTGTGTGTTACATTTTAACGTTGTGTGTTTTGTTGTGTCGTTTGTCTCCTCTTATATTTGAGTGATAATTCGCATTGCTATAAGACGTGTCACGGTACTTTTCTATCCCCAAATTCATGTATTTAGTTTTGATGTTATATTTGTAATTCTCATCGGATTTTGTTTAATGCTTAGTTCGTTTCTTTGTGTGTTACATTTTAATGTTGTGTTTCTATTTTGTCGTTGTTCTCCTCTTTTATTTAATGCGTTTCTCTCAGTTTTAGTTTGTATCCCGGATTTGTTTTTTTTTCTATCGATTTATGAGTTTCGAACAGCGGTATACTACTGTTGCCTTTATTTATAGAAAGCAGCTAAATCTCACACTTATATAGCAGTTTGAGTATTGAGGCTCTTAATCAATTTTGAACCCTAACTATTCTTAACCTTATGTTGGTGTTTCCCCTATACATATGCATATAACTCAAACTTGATATTGTTCAACCATGTTTGTTTTGTTCACACATCGTTGTCAATATAATGAAATTTTTTGCGACTGTCATACAAGTGACTGGTTAAGCTAGCTATAAAACCAGGTTTAATCCACAATTTTCCACATTAGAAAATGCCTGTACCTAGTCAGGAATATGATAGTTGTTATCCAATCGTTTGATGTGTTTGAGATATTGATTTTGCCATTTGATTTGGGAATTTCCGTTTTGAATTTTCCTCTTATTTTTTTTTTCAATTTTACTTTTTACGTGATTATTCGATATTTCTACAGCTTAAAATAAATTCATTTTGCTCCCGTTTTTAAGGGAAAGGAAATCATATTAACTTCCGCCCTTTTCACTACTAGTAATTTATACACGGTTTCAGATCCAGATACATTTCCAAACAGAAGTTTCAAAATTTTAGATATTTCTCTAACTTACGTATTCAATCTGGTACAACCTTATCTCTCCACACAAAATGTATAGTATTTCGGAATAAATTCTTATAATTATATCATTTCTCGGTGTAGATCAGTTTAAGTTTCATTCTATAGAGCTTTAATATAACCTTTTTATGTTACACATGTGATGATTTTTGTATCTAAGGTTAAATTGTTTACATTGGTTACAGTTCAGGATAAGCCTTATTTTATGCATTGTATATATACTTTAATAAAACATAGTAAAGATTTGGATGTTTCGCGGGTAAACTTTGGGTCAGGTCAAACGTGAAGGGGTGTTCCAAAGGAAACTGTCAATACGAGTAAAGAGACACTTTGTTAGAACACCCCTCCTTCAAGAATGGTACAGTTTCCATCTGGGTATATAAGCTGGAGAGATTCCTAGCTCAGGGTCAATTGTCATAAGTCGTTGGAGACATAAGACCAAGGTACGGTACGCGGATATTCGAGATCGCTGTCTCGTATATATAAGGTATTATAGATAATATTACTAAGTGTAATAAAGAACAGGTTGGTGCCTGTTATAAATACGGACTTGTAAGTTTACAAGCTGAACCGTATTGTACCGTATAGGACAAGTGTGCGTCTGTGTGACCACCTTGTAAAGTACATAATTGTACCAACGGAACAAAGACAAGTGTGTAAACTTGTAGGGTGCATTATTGTACCAGGAGGACAAGTTTTTTCCTGACCCAGGACAAATTTGTAATAGTACAAATTTGTACCAGTGTATATATTTTGAGTAGAATAGTTTATAGATAGTTTATTAAAGATTGCAAAGAGCAGTTGTACATATTTTGGTTCATTGACGTTAATATTTGAATAAACCTTATTTGTTATATGTTTTGTAAATAGAGCAATTTTGGATCCAGTATCAAACTGGTAACGGACTCGTTCTAAATAGAAACAGACACGCTTACCCTGTGTACACGTTACACACAATTATCAACCTAAACATGTATCAACGTGTACATATACTGTATCTCTTATATTCACTACTTTGTACTCGTCAGTGTGTGTTACCTAGTAAACTATTATAAGTTAATTATTCGAATCAATTTTCCAGTTATCTGTGAAGTAGTTTTGAAAATGAGATACTATTGCTTTTCATCATGTTTCTGTTGTAAAATGAACCACTCATTTTTGTATGGTATTTGTTTTTGAATTTTAAATAAAATTGATCAGCTCTTAATTACGGTTAAACTCCATTTATATTCCCTTTTTATGGATGTATACATACTGTTTTAATTTTGGATTATGGATTTATACATACTGTTTTAATTTTGCTTTCAAATTAAAGTCAGTCATGACACTGCAACTGGTTTCACCTTTAACTGATAAAAATTCCATTCATGACAGACTTGATCTTAGTCAAGGGTCTGATATTTTATCTTGACGTGTAGGTTTTGTATGGATTAAACAGTTTTGTCAAGTATTCTATGAACTTATTGACTTCCATACCATAATTGTTGGGTTTATTTACTTGACAGATTTTTGTCTTCGTCTGTTATTCTTAAAATATCTGGAATATTGTTATCACTATATTGTACTCAATTATTTTTCGATAAAGTATAATATCATTCATCCTTCATGCGCTGCTTAAAATACACGATCTTTTCTGTACATTGCATAAATATTTACATCGACGACCTCTGCCTTTGATATAGTTTTGTCTATATAAAGTTAATCTGTCAATATTATTGTGGAACATAATTGACATTCTCATGAAAACCCTTTTTAATTCATCTACTACTGATACATTTGTACTGTGGTATCGCCACAGTTAATATGTACTCAGCTGCATTCATTGTATGATCTTTATGATGTGTAAGTGTCACGCAATTACGGAAAAATCATATACTTTTTTATAGAGAGTATCCGTTGCAAGGATTCATACTCTGCAAATTTGAAAACTTTTATTTTAAACTCTTTTAATATAAATTTCAAAGAACATCTATACCTAATACGGTAGACAACATATCATTATTACGATATATAAGGTCAGTGACAAATGTATTATATTTGCAGCAGACTTCATCGCTTCGTAAATACGTTAAAATAAGATATTGCTCAATACACATAAAATGAATGATAATGAAGTCCCTGCATTATTAAGGTTAGTTATTGACGGAAAATACAGATTGACAATCAGCCTGTAACACGGAGTAAACAGAACCAATACACAAAATAAAGCAAAAGTTAACGTACAAGGACAAGAAAATAAGTAAGCACACGAACAATAACTCAAAACAAACCCTTTTGTAAAAACTGAAAGTGATATCATAGGGATAGAGTATAATACACGTACGCCATTCATGTTCGGTTTTACCGGTAGGTTTACGTAATGAAAAAAGACATGACGTGATGGTTATGTCCAAATACGAAACAAACAGTACGGTGTATGATATATCTAAATAATATTCAGAAGGGATTGTGTGTTTTATGTCCATACACGAAACATACCGAATTGTGTTAATGTGGTATGTCCAAATCAAAAACAGATACTGTCAATGTGTACTTTGTCCGATACGAAACATAAGGGATTATGTGTGTTCTATCCAAATACGAAACAAAATGTAGTTTGTGTGTCGTCCAAATATCAGATCCAGACCCAACTACAATATCTTATTTATGTAAGTGTTGCATCAGAATTAGTCTTCTTATTATGACTGAATCTTGACAGCTTAATATACTAGACCGTAGAAGTTCCGTCATCTTGGCAAATAGAAGCTTGAAGGCTTCATGCTAAAAGCTGTCGTAATTTAAAAGCGTTTAATTGATAACAAGATCATTCTGGTAAATACCTATTGATCTTTGTGTGTTATGAATAATCTTGGATTATGATTTAATTGTCTTATTGGTAATTGGGGCTACTAACGTCATATATATATAAATTTACACACACACGGAAAACGCACAATAATCATCAGTTAGATCATCCTTTAAATAAATAATCATATTAATTCACAACTATCTCAATATCTACAAATCAAAAGCAGAACAACATACTTGTAATAAATAACATTTCTATCACGTAACTGTTAATATTCAAATTATAAAATTGAGAATGGAAATGGGGAATGTGTCAAAGAGACAACAACCCGCCCAAATAAAAAACAACAGCAGAGGGTCACCAACAGGTCTTCAATGTAGCGAGAAATTCCCGCACCCGGAGGCGTCCTTCAGCTGGCCCCTAAACAAATATATACTAGTCCAGTGATAATGAACGCCATACTAATTTCCAAATTGTACACAAGAAACTAAAATTAAAATAATACAAGACTAACAAATAATAATCTGTACTAATGGTACATTGTTTTACTGAACCCTTCTCTTACATTCTCCTCAACTTTATTTTAATGAATTCAGACACATATTTCATCTGAGTATTTAGGCCACGTGTTATAAAAAGAAATTGAAATAAAGTTTACATGGGTATACAAATTGATGAAAACATTCAGTGTTGACTTTCTATACGTATTGATTTATAATAACACAATCACTAATCATTTTAATCTTTTAAAAAATCTTTTGTTTTTAGAAAAAAGCAAGAAAGTTAGCACAATTTCTGAAAACTATGACTAACACTTAACGCTTAGGTGACTGTATTGGAGATTCCGTACATATATGTCCAATTTGTTAGAAAATCGGGTAATTTGTCAACGATTTATAGTACAATGAAATGCGCTTCAGTTACATTACTTAGTTTAGCGGTAGCTCCTCTATTCGCAGACAACTATGGTAATATGTCAACAATATTTTGTCATTACAATCTCCTTAAACGACACATTTGAGTCAACGTGATCTAGTTTTAGATCTCAACATATTCAGAAGGATGCTTTATAATTTTTTTTTTTTAGAAAATTTGGATATAATTTTTTTTTAAAATCTCATGTATTATTTAGTTATAGTATTTTTGCATCTTTTTTTCAGTCTACTTAAAGGATTGGTAATTAAACAATTGCACAAATATGGACACAAATGTGTTTAATCTCAAATTATATTCTGTACAATTAAAGTTGAGATAAACTCATCATACCAGGATTAAAATTTTGTATTTACGCCAGACGTGCGTTCGGTCTACAAATAAAGGCAACAGTAGTATACCGCTGTTCAAAACTCGTAAATCTATGGACAAAAAACTAAATCGGGGTAACATACTTAAACTGAGGGAAACGCATTGAATATAAGAGGAGAACAACGACACAAAATTAAAATGTAACACACACAGAAACGAACTAAGCATCATCACACGAAAACCGATGAGAATAACCAATATAACATCAAAACTAAATACATGAATTTGGGATAGAAAAGTACCGTGACACGTCTTATAGTAATGTGAATTCACACTCAAATAAAAGAGAAATAAACGACACAACGGAAACACAACGTAAAAATGTTACACACACAGAAACAAAATATGATATAACAATGGCCATTTTCCTGACTTGGTACAGGACATTTTTGAAGAAAAAAATGGTGGGTTGAACCTGGTTTTGTGGCATGCCAAACCTCGCAATTTAATGGCAATGTTAAATATAACATTAAAATGACAACACAATATTACAGGACTACAATACAAATAAATAGGAGAACGTATTAGGCAAAGAAACACATGAATAATAGATAACAAAAGGCATCAGGTTTAAAATTCAATACGCCAAAAAATGCGCCTCGTCCACACAAGACTCACCAGTGACTCCCTGATATAAAAGTTCGAAAGTCAAAAAAAGGTACAAAGTTGTATAGCACTGAGGATCAAAAGTTGAAAAGATTGTGCCAAATACGGCTAGGGTTTTCTACTTGTGATAAGAACATCCTTATTATTTATAACAATTTATGCTATTGCAAACAGTAAATTTTATCAAATGAATATAAAAGATATACATGATAAAACTGAAGTCTTAACTAATTACAGAAAATAAAACCCGAATACATAATACAAAGACCAACACAGAAAATATACACACCCGACTTAGTCCAGGCCTCAACGCAAAAAGTCATAAAAATGACGTCACATACGAAATGGGAAAAGGCACAAAAATTACGTCACATTTGAATTTCTGAAAAAGCACAAAAATGACGTCACATTTGAAAAACTATATCTCAAAAATAAGATATAATTAGGATTGATTTAAGATTATAATAGAACTAAGTACTGATATTACATTTAAACACAATGCACATTGCAATACTTCAAACGTTAAACATCGTACAGATTACGTTGAACAAAATCAAATCTAATAAATGAAAGCGGTGATTAATTTTCTTTACCATAACACATGAATATAATAGAAAAAATGTCAAGAAATTTGACAAAATCCGATGAGAACTACAAATATAACATCAAACTAAATACATGAATTTGGGATAGATAAGTACCGTAACACGTCTTATAGTAATGCGAATTCACACTCAGCAAAACAGTCACAATCGGGAACAAGTCACGTTCGGTAATTAAAAGATTTGACGACGTTATGACAAACCACAATCTACCATGTGGTAAAAATGTCCTTAGCTAGTTTGGTCAAAGACACATCGTATGAATCAACTAATTCGTGATGGGGTCCATAAAATTTACGGAGTGTCAATTTTAATCTGTCCTCCTCATAACTTTGTTGAAGCAGTTTCTGTGTAAGGAGCACACTTCTGTATATGAAGATTCGTCAATGACACCAAAGTTAAAAAGTAAAACAGCCCAAATAAAGTACGAAGTTGAAGAGCATAGGACTAAAAATTACTAAATGTTTTGCCAAAAACAGCTAAGGTAATATTCTTGAGGTAGAAAAGCCTTAGAACATCAAAAATTCAATGCTTGTAAACAGTTAATTTTATAATATATCAATGATAATTCATGTCACTGATATCGATGATTCTTGCAAATAAAGGCAATCAGTTATTAGTTTACCCTTCCATACTGTACACGTCTAAGGCAGTCTAACTCCTATTTGGTAGAGCATGAGATGTTGCAGCAACAAGAAGCGACAAATCCGATTATAGCAATATTTTATTAATATTAATCACTCCAAATTCCAATGACCTATATCAGCCTCTGCATTAGCGCATTTACCCTTCCGATACCGTTCATCTTTTCCAAAAAAATAAAATAATAAAAATACCGAACTACAAGGTAAAACGGAAAACGGAAAGTCCCTTATCAAATGCCAAAATCAAAAGCTCAAACAAATCAAGCGAATGGGAAACAACTGTCATCTTCCTAAAAAAGCAAACTTGAACCTGGTTTTATAGCTAGCATAACCTCTCATTTGTATGACAGTCGCCTAAATGTTAAACATCATACACCATACAGAGTAATATGATTTCCATCAGTTTTCTAACTTGTAATACAGTAACACTGAAAGATTTTGGAATCATTGTTTGATCATGATTTAACAGTTGAGTCAACTGACTTAAAGCTTATTGTTTCATGAGTATACATACATACTTAATTCCATAATTATAATCCATAATGCAGCATTGTATAACATAGCCAAACAGTTTTTAGGACCTAGTGTTGGAAACGATCGTATACGATTGCTAGTGGTTTCATTTGACATTTAAAAGATTAATTCATCTTTCTATCGGCACTGTTATCATTCTGAGACTGCCAGATCGGACCAAGAGCTTCATCTGGGTCATGATATGGGTCAATAATGATACTAACCTGAAGGACCTGTAACGAAAATAAAGAAATATTTATAATGTATGACATCATGAGTCTCAATTGGAAAGAAAAAAACAGAACAAAACAATTAAATAAAGCATATTCATCTCTTCACTTTTTTGGTATTTTTTTTTCTGTTTTTTTTTCCCGTTTTGTTTCGTTTTTTTATTGTTTGTCCTGTGTGCTGTGCACGCACACACTAGGAACACTTCATGAACAAAAATAAATCAATGTAAATTCCAAAACAAGGAGAATTTCCATTAAACAGGATAAAACTGAACGCTTCACTTAATCAAATAATGCAAATAAAAGGAAAAAGTCGTACTCCTGACTTTCGTGAAGAAAAATGGTGGGTTCATTAAAGATTCACAAGGTAGAATCAACAGAACATTGCCAGCTAATTTATTATTTTCTGCAAAGGAATTGTCTATTAGATTGATAAACATTCTGTCTGTAGGGATAGTATTTCAAACATTATGTAAAACTGTTTACTCACGTACTGTTATTAACCATATGTGGATTAAAAAAACTCTAAAGAACTACTGGATGATTATAAATGTCGATCTTACTCTGAAAATAATTCTATGAAAACATTTGATTTTCAATCCTGCATATCAACACCCCCTTGTGAAATTGAAAAATAGTCTAAAAGAAATAATCCACAGTTCTTTTCGATATACGATAAAATGTATTGCTTTGAGATAGCATGCGGCTTTTTATGTTAAAACTGACTCAAAAGGTAAAACATGCTACACAGAGAAATACGTGATAATTATATTGACGTTTCTTATTGAAAATATATTTGTTGAATTTAGACGTAGAATTTTTTAACAATTGTCGTCATTTCTATAGGAACAAATAATGCGCTCTTCTTGCCGTCTTCTTCTTATTTTCATGTGAGTAAGTGTTCCTTCAGACATTTGTAAAAACCAGAAGATCAAAGAAGTCATGTTATTTAATTTTCACATTCAGATAATTTATGATGTCCATTTACAATTCAAGCTTTTGTGATTGGGTCTTTTAATATATCCCCCAGAACTATAAATTAAAAAAAATAGACTACAATTTTAGACTGATACCTTGAATTTGACAACAGCGGTGATCTCCCCTTATCAGAAATATACTAACTTTACCTGCACATTTCCAAACTTATTCGGTATTCAACAGCTTGCCACTGCAATCATTCTTCATTAATTGTCACCAGTGTCTGAACAGAAACCCTGTACGTAGTAAAAATTAATACAGATTTTATTTCTATTTGTTTGATGTATACAGCTTTTAATTTTGCTATTTGATAAAAGACTTTACGTTTTGAATTTTCCTTGGAGTACATTTTTGTAATTCTACTTTTTACCTGGTTTTAGTATAGATAGTTAACGTCTAACTCGTATGAAAACTGTTGACATTTCCGTTATATTGACAAAATTCGATGAGCAACCCAAATAAACATAATTAGTTAATGTAACAGAATTTAAAATATGTAGGTAAAAAGTATAATTGAGATTGAATGTACTGGAATATGACAGTTGTTGTCAATTCGTTTGATGTGTTTTATCATTTGATTTTGCCATTTGATTAAGAACTTTCCGTTTTGATTTTTTCTCGGAGTTCAGTATTTTTTTTATTTTACTTTTTTTATATATTTCCCCAAACACAGTTCCAGCATTATTTTTTTTAAATCCCCATTCTAATAAGATTTCTGCTAGTTCAATGTTATGAACCAAAAAGAAGACACATAATTATCTATATTTGGCATTCAAAAGGTCACAAGGGAGCATCAAGAATATTTGTACAAGATTTTAAGAGATTTTATTTCAGAATGTTACTTTTTTCCCTTTCGGGGATATGCCTTTCGTGCAACACGATGTTACATGTATTTGGTTTTCAAGTTGTAATTTCCAAAGCTAAGATTAGAACTTAATCCGATTCAATTTGTAAATTTAATTGGTTACCTTGGCATTGGCATTGAAAAAAAATTCCTATGTTATCGCCTTGTAGGTGAGATGTACTAACATTTGAACATATTAAAGTAGCCACCAGTTTCAAACGGCAACCTTCGTTACTCTCGTTACTTCGTTACAGACATAGCCAACAGTTACATGCTTGTTTGCCTGTTTTATTTTGAATAATACAAAACATTTTTTATCGACCACTAATCAATCAACGAACAACATAGCATATCTTCCTTGTTAAACTTGTCATATTTCCGAAAAAAAAAGTGTTGTAACATCAAAATCCTCTTCCCACTTCGCAGATCCACATTTCCTTAAGCAAAATTTGTGAATCCAGGTGTCTATGATGAGTTTATACATATATGTAATTTCCCGACATTTTTACAAGAACATTTCAACGAACGTCAATTAGTTGGTGAAGAGCTTTAAATATATCGCTAAATATCACGCCATTTTTATAGGGTAAAGACTCGTGCCATATTCGACACATGACAATTTGTTTACTAGCATTCTATACATTTGGATAAAGGCAACAGTATTTTACCAGTTTTCAAAAGTAATAAATATATTGAGAGAAAAAATCAAGGAAACACATGAAAACCGAGGGAAACACATAAAAAAGAGGAATACAAAGGAACATCAGGAACACTGAAGTGCAACAAAAATAAAACACACAAAGATACAAATAACTTGATAACAACTGCCCTATTCCTGATTTGGTACAGGAAATTTTTAGAAAAAATGGTGGGTTGAACATGGTATAATGGCATGCGCAACTCCCACCGCTTGACAATGTTAAAATATCGCTAAACACTACGTGACAGAAACACAACACAAACACACACAAGAACATTCATAACAGAGAAACGCATTATCAAATATTATAAAAGTCGGCACAACCTGCAAACAATTATTTTACAATATTCGTCCAGAGACATTAATGATAATGATGGTATGGAAAAAGGTTATTTTATAATTATTTGGACCACAAACAATAAGACATAACAGATTATCCAACCAAAACTACATGACGCCATTTAGACCATATTAAAAAGAAGTCATAATAAGTTAATAGTTAAAATATCTGGGATATTGCATCACCGAAATTAAGTATAATGCTAGTAACTATTTACAGGTTGCATTTCTGTAAATATTGACAATGCAATTTGGGTTAACGACAGGACACAAACACCCCATAAATAATATTCAGGAAGGACCGATGAGTGTTCATGACTGCGAAGAGTAAATATAAGCACTTCTTAACATTTAACTTACATATATGCAAATATTATGAATTAATTTTGTCTTCAGGACTTTAAGTAAACTATGCATACTGTAAACTGTGAATTTATGCTGAGTCATCATATCTCAGGCCTAGGATTCTATCAATCTTCATGAAATATTTATAAAACTTCATATTTGAGTTAATTTTCTAAAAATCTGTGAGATAAAGCAAATTTGGTTAAATTCTGAATGTTCTCTTTTTTCACCCTATATAAGTTGCATTTCTGTAAATATTGACAATGCAATTTCCCATAGGAACTCCTTTTACGGCTAAAACTGTACCACTTTTACTATGAAAAAAAAATCTTATCATAATTGAAAGTTCATATCCACTACAACTACTGCTGCATATTTTTAACGTTTATATGCCCTGAACTTTTCAGAGTTTAAACTAACACTAATTTTCTTAACTACCCCTACCTCGAATGAAGGGTTACCACAGATTTCAATGTAAACAATATGCACGTGTATATTTACTGGTAACATTCCCAAGTAATGTCTCTATGAGATGGAACACAGAAAGCATAACTGGGAACCAGTATGTAAACAAAATTAATTTTCTATGAATATTCTAAATCTCCCCAAAAGAGGTGTGGTTTGGGAAACAGCTGTATTTACAAAGTGCAACCTATACAAATATTTATTCAAATAGAAAACTCTATAAAATCAGTTTTTCTCACATTAATACTCATTTATAAGAATTATAGCCTTAAAGAAATCACTGTGTACACTCTAAGTGTTTTTTTTACTGCACATTGTATACCCCCTCCCCTATTTCAATTTTTAAAAGATTTTGAAAACAAGACTTTAATTATTGCCAGCTTACCCTATTTGCATATTTTCTGATATAAAATTCCTAGAACCTGTTTAAAACTGTTTTGATAACATATTGAAAGCATATCAGAATACAATAAATGTAATGTTTAGCAGTCAATCATTACAATATTCAAGTTTATATAAAGTATTCAATCCTGCCTCTGTCTCCAGTCCACATCTTACTGTATGTCTATTTGTCAATTAAAGTTCACATTTTCTACCTCTCATGGTCAATTTAGAATTCTTTTCACAACAGTATCATCTGTTACCATATATCTGACACAATTTACCTAATAAATATACTAGAAGTGTTCAAACAAAACCATATTTGCAATAGTTGTATGTATGCAGATACCAGTCTGAGATATAAATTCACTTAAAATGTTATAGAGATGACTGCTAACATCTGATTTTTGCATATCTTCCAAGCATAGTTATCGTTTTCTATATCAAGAACTTAAAAATCATAAATTCATAGCATTTACAAGTTAAATTATTTGTTTTATGATCAAGGGGGTAGGCAATTTTCTATGTTTTTTGCCCCTGGGACCTCAAATTTCCTAAACTATTCTGCTGTTTCTAGCAATTTCTAGAATATTTGGTACATATTCATGATAGAACACACTATTGCAAGTTTTGTTGAGATATTTTTGTATTTCTAACTTGTATTTTTATGCCATGGTGACAAAAAATCAGATTTAGGTGTTACGGCTTACTTTTGGGTTATCGGCAGGAAACAAACACCCCATAAATAATATTCAGGAAGGATCGATGGGTTTCAATGACTGCGAAGAGTAAATATAAGCACTTCTTAACAATTTAACTTACATATATGCAAATATTATGAATTACTTTTGTATTCAAGACTTTTAGTAAACTATGCATACTGTAAACTGTGAATTTATGCTGAGTCATTATATCTAAGGCCCTGGATTCTATCAGTCTTCATGAAAAACTTTTCAGAGTTTAAACTAACACTTATTTTCTTAACTACTCCTACCTCGAATGAAGGGTTACCACAGATTTCAATGTAAACAATATGCACGTGCATATTTACTGGTAATATTCCCAAGTTATGTCTCTATGAGATGGAACACAGAGAGCATAACTGGGAACCAGTATGTAAACAAAATAAAATTTCTCCAAAAGAGGTGTGGTTTGGGAAGCAGGTGTATTTACAAAGTGCAACCTACAGTTAGATGTGAAGAAAATAATTTTTTTAGTTTTTTTTAGATTAATATCATGTACCTCCCCCGAATTAACTGATGGCGACATTGGTCGAATATTTGTAAGACTCTTATTTAAAATAATACTTTATATCCTTTTTTCCTCTTGCTTGATTTAACGTATCCCTCATCTTTGTTAGTTTCCTGATACGCCACCATTCCTTTTCCACAATGACTCAATGATATCATGTTGATTCTGACGTCAAGGCATTTGTTGAAAAGAACACAGATTTGAGGAACGGACATAGATTTGAGGTATGGCAAAGAATTAAGGTTTATATACTAGTATATTCCACAGAACTTGAAAAGAAGTATACCGCAGACACTGTTAGTTTTGCTTCATATATCGACTCCGAAGGGATTATTGAGAAGTAATCATTGCAACAAAATGAAAACTTTTCCAACTGTTAATTTTCCATTCTCGTATTTTCTTTTGTAAATCTAACTAAATTAAAATTAACATAATCTATATAAACTATGCAAGGATATGAAACAAGAAAGTATTCATGTCAATTTCTGTAAATTTTCTATGGGATAACGCATGGAATCTACAAATAAAGCTGTATTGGTTGAAATGGAAAGATATCCTTTATTTCTTGAAGTAATTGTAAATATCTCAAGAAAAATATTTGTATGGAAAAATACCTATTAATTTTAAATGAGAATGAAAGGCGATTGCTCCGTAAGTTCAGAATCAGTGCACATCATTTGGAAGTGGAAAATTTGTAAGTAATGCAACACTGACGTTAAAGATGAAGTTCGTTTTCTTCTTCAGTGTCCTGTTTGAGAAAATAGAAGATCTAATATATATAATTATTTAAATAAGGTAAACCAAAAATTGCAATGCCTCCAAAATACACCAAATTTAATATATACAAATCATATTATATATCTAATCAAAAATTGACAAAAGTAAACGTTTATCGAATTTCAAGCAACATTAAAAGATATAACGAAAACAGAACAATGAAATTTAATCCATTAATGAAATCACTAAAACGAAGTTTAGACGATTGATAGAATAAAACATACTGAATTAAAATGTTGTACAATTGTATTTCAAGAAACTTATACATATTATGATAATATGTACCTGCA
This sequence comes from Mytilus edulis, assembly GCF_963676685.1. Taxonomy (NCBI): domain Eukaryota; kingdom Metazoa; phylum Mollusca; class Bivalvia; order Mytilida; family Mytilidae; genus Mytilus; species Mytilus edulis. The sequence continues at coordinate 3,472,975 of NC_092344.1, forward strand.
GCTGATTACTAACCCGGGTAATCAGTTGAACATTACAGGATAAATCAAGAAAAGCTTGGTTTCTTGTTACAAACATATTTGGTAAATACGTATATAATGTCGTTAAAAATAATAAACAATATTTTTAATGTCATCGGAAAAATATGTCCTCATTAAAAAGAAAGTTTATTAATGTGTACTTTATATAAAGAGAAAAATTCAATTCTCTGTAAGTTATAGATTTAGTTAAGTCATCGATAGTTTGCTCATCCATATTATATTATATTAAAGAAAACCATCTATCACATCTGCAGAAATTACTCTGTACGGAAAGATTTGATTTGATTTAATTGTTATGAAAACCAATCAATGTAATCAATATGTAATCACTTTTATGAAATTTAACTTATTTGAACTACTCAAATTATTGACCGTCATAATTGACCATAAAAGACTTTTTTTATTTTATTGTATTGTTTTGTTTTCTTTTGTTATATTGTAACAGTACCTAAATTATTGAATATACGACATCTTGCCATATCATAATTTGACGAAAACAACTCATTTTAGATACCAGGCGTATAATTGTTTCTGCCAGGCGTGAGTTTCGTATACAGCAGACACATAAATGACGCTCGAAATAAAAGGTTAAAAGGCCAAAATAAGTATATAGATGAAAAGTATTAAAGTCATATGCATATGTTTTTTTATAACTAAATGGATAGTTTTCATAATAAAACTTATGTACATATTCTTATTTTTAAAGAAAATTCTTTAATTTGTCCATATTTAGAAAAAATTTACTTATGTTTAATAGCTTGCTTCCAGGAAGCAATTCGGCGAAATATTTTCCGTATTCAAGTATCTTGAGTGTGACTCTTCTCGTAAAAATCGTAAAAATCCGATGATCGCAATACGCATGATTCTTTGTTGATTGTTTATTATAAGGTGTAAACTACGGCTTCAAAATTCAGCAATTAATTAGGTGCCATATGTTCACATTATTACAGACAGAGACAAAAAACGTGCACAGATGAAAAGACTTAGTTTATGATATATACATGCATTGGTTTAGGAATTGAATAAATATTATTTTTCACCAGTTACTCGTTTCATATGACTTTAAGATAAAAAAAAATCTTAATAAGTTTAGCCGAACTTAGTGGGGTTCGAGTTATCTTTTGATTTCAATTATGCTTTGTGGAATATAGTATTTGTCATTGTTTTTTTGGTTATGTTCCTTATCCTTCATCGACTATTTTTCTATGGCATCTCCTAGTTTCAAAATTGACAGTTTTTAATCATACCATGTAGAAGCACTTGAGACCAAAGCCTTATGATCTATATAAAAAGAAAAAAATATAATTTTGAATATCAATTTTTTAAACATTGAATGTGGTCTAATGTCTAAAGGCTGTAACCAAGCAATTTGAAAAAAAACACCTAAAATTAGCATCTCACTTTATAGGTATCACTTGATATTTCTTACTAAACTTCCTTGTAGAAAGAAGACAAATTAAAGTTGTTTGAATATGTTATCACTATGAGTTGATTGACCTTTCTGTTTAATGTACTGTAATCAGGGACAAGTCTTAGGTATATCATATATAAAGAACAATATTTAATAGTGACTAAATCTTAATCAAAATGGTATACTACACGAACTATTAAAATAGGAAGCTATTACAATACAAACGATGAAAACTAAAAAAGAAATTGAAAACTACACGCTCTATAAAAATTGCGACGTAGAAATAGATATATAACAAGACTGAAAATGTTAAATTCAAATCTATTCAAGGTATCATTAAATTTTGGTAAGCATTCGACAATCAATGATTTTGTTTACAGATATTTATATTTAAAAAAAAAGATGTGGTATGATTGCCAATGAGAGAACTCTCCACAATAGACCAAAATGACACAGATATTAACAACTACAGGTCACTGCACGGCCTTAAACAATGAACAAAACCCATACCGGATAGTCAGCTATTAAAGGCTCCGAATTGACAATGTAGAATAATGAAAACGAGAAAACTTACAGCCTTATTCATGTACAAAAAATGAACGAAAAACAAATATGTAACACATAAACAAACGATAACCACTGAATTACAGGCTCCTGACTTCGGACCGGCACATACATACATAATGTGGCGGGGTTAAACATGTTTGCCGGAACCCAACCCTCCCCCTAACCTGGGACAGTGGTATAACAGTACAACATAAGAACGAACTATAAAAATCAGTTGAAAAAGGCTTAATTCATCAGATGGACTAAAATACAAGTGGACGTGACCGGGTATATATTTATTTGAAATACAATTATCATTAAAATAACTATAAATATATAAAGTGTAGCGTTTTTTATTCCTCACAGGACGTTGCGTCATTGTTGCACTGTTTTGTTTATCGTGTGTTCGGGGTTTCCGGTTTTTGGAAAAGAATCAAGTTTTTTTTATCTGTTTAGCTTTACCCTAAATATATTTATGAAATACTTTCCATTTGTTTTACATTATCATGTACATATATAGAACGGGCATTTATTGTTCCCGTATCGTTCAATATGTTAGCTATTGTCACATTTCAATAAGAGAGAAGCGTATTGACGGTTATATACCTTTAGAGTTTAATGCAGAACATTGTTTAACGGAGAGATTTTAACAGCATTTAACTACTGATGCCTCTGATATAAGTCGTTTTCCTTACAAAATAAAGGTTTCAACAAGCTACAAAAGTGCATTATGTATAAAGAACAACAAAAAAACCCGTTTACTTAGATGACAAAACAACGCCCATGTTGTTTAATATTACAGTCGACGACAAGTATCGTGTGTCCATGGTTTATTAAAAGCTATTGTAATTCATCATATATGTTGCAATAGGTATTTTTCTTTTAAGTCACTTAAATGAGGAGGAGTTATTGGCAATAGTACACTGTATATTCACTGAGTTTCAGTACATGCCGTGATGATACAGGGTATTTTCAAAATTTCAAATTAGTATTTGATGGATATAATGATAGTGAATCATGAATAAAACAATGAATAGATAGAATATATAATTCTTATGTCTGAAAATGTATGTCTCAGCGTACTTGTTATAACGTTACAATATTTACCCATTTACATTTTGCAATAAAATGCTAGTTCCATTAGTTTTCATATAAAGTAGTAAAATAAGAAGACTCAGAAGACTCATGAGATGGTAAGAAAGGCATCAGTCAAAGTTAAAGGAATAAAAAGGTTCGCCTTCTTTATTGAATCTTCTGGTGTATACACATATTTATTTTGGATCATCCTTATTGTCAACTATATGAAATGATCAACGAGATTTTGACTTTACTATAGTCTCGTGTATATCTTTATTAAAATTCATGGTTTGTTTTCAATGGTACTCAAAATGGTTCTGAAGCAGTTTCAAAACAGCTTGTATAAACTCTTCAGGTACTTTTTCTATTATTGATAGAAACACTGATCATCGTATCATATTTTTTCTCAATTTGCATGAAAACAACCTATGTTTGTGAAATCAACATAGGTGAATAAAGACATTCAACGATACAGAATTACTTGCATGGATCATCAAATAAATCAACACTATATTTACCATATTTTTAGATAACATGCAAACAGTTATGTCATTTAATATATAAATATATTGTTAAATGAATAATTGAGAGAAACATATTTTACAAGATAAATGTAGGCAACAGTAGTATACCGCTGTTGAATAGTCATAAATTGTTTTGACTGAAGCAAATCCAAGCACTAACCAAAACCAAGGGGAACACATCAGCTATTAGAGGTTAACAACAAAACAACAGAAACACAGAGCTGATACAAAAACAAACGCTATCTATCGTTTTGAAATCGAAATTTCAATATGCAAAAAGTAAAATCGCAAAAATACCGAATGCCGAGAAAAATGCCAGCGTAATGACGTATCATCTTCACTTTTGAAATTCGGTGCGTAGAGGTTTATGTTTAGGTTCAAAATAATGATAAGAAATATATCCAATAAACTGTAAATATAAGAGCTGAATTCTGTATTTACTATTTATAATGTATACAAAATGAAAAAAACGAGATGGCAACCTCTTTCAATTTGCAGTAGTCATAAAAAAACAGTTTTGATTTTTTTACTTTGAACTTTTGTTTTCAAAGATGCATTTCCCTCCATGATGATGGTTAATTGTATCCTGGTCAGTACCATAGAACAATATTCAATAGGAGCATAGGTTATAGATTAAATGATAGTTTAAAAATCGAAGAATCCGGATGTATACATTTCCCTTAATGATTTTATTGTTTCATCCGTACCCTTAAGAAATATAAAATATTGATGCGCATTTTAATCACTATTTACTAAAATTCCAGGTGTAATTCATTCATAGATATACCAATCAACTAATGTCCAAAATGAAGCTTTGAATTTCAAATTTCGAGTATTCCTTTTATTATTATTAGTTAATTACATAGAAGCTTTTCTTTAAATCAAGACCATGCATATTGTTTAGCATTTAGCCTTATAATTAGAAAAAGAAAAAAACACAAACTCTGACCACGAAATACCTGTGTGGAAATAAGCTCATACCCAAATATTGGCCGTTTATATTTTATTGTCTATGCATCTTTTTGGATTAAAGAAAAGTTTCTAATAGGAGGTTATCTTTATTTCCTTTTTTGCTGAGGATCTTTGGAATATTCAAAAAGAAATCCCTAAGAAGAACCATATTCTAAACTGATCTTAACAAAATATTGTAAGTTCATCAAATGCTCGTCTATAATGTATACACGTTTAAAATGTCCTACGATACAAGACTCTTAAAACAGGAGTTTTTGTATTGTTTGGTCAATATTCAATATTCTCAGCATACGGAAGAGATTATGCTTAAAGTAGGAGGCATGCTACTAGTAATTTTTCTCTCCAAATTCAATTGAATTATACTAATTTTGTTGAGCAAAAGAATAAAGCGTTTGTCACTGAGATCACTGAGTTCACGATGTTTTTTGTGGGGTTCGTGTTACTCGATCTAATGTTTTTTTTATGCAAAAAGTAAGACAACGAAAATACCGAACTCAATGGAAAATTCAAATTGGAATGTTCCTTATCAAATGCAAGGCTATGTTATATTTTTGATAATCCTGCAGTCAGTTTTTATTAAATCGTCTCTCTCTTTTTTTTCTTCTCCTAATCATAATTGTCATACTTGAAATATCTGACAAGATATCATTGGAAAGATCTGAAGGAATTTAGAAATGCTAATCTTTGGCAAATTCGTGCCTTGAAAAAATCAAAAGGATGTCATAAAAAGATTTATAATACATTTGTACTTTTGATTTTGTTCACTACAATGTCCAAAACCTAAATAATTCTTGCACGATGGTAACGTACAATGCATTAGCCACATATAAACCTTAATAATATATATCATATTCATTAGATAAAAGAATATATAAAGTTTCTCTTCCTATGTAACACGTTTAACTCGCCCGGTAAAAATATAGCAATTATCACCTTAATTTTTACTCAGATAATTGATTAAAATTAGTCAATATTTTCATCACCATTTTTGTTTACAGGAGATGCGTTTACTTTTCAATTATAGCTCTAATAACGCTTTCAAGAAGTTGTCGTTTAAAATAAATTATTAACTTTACATTTGATTCGCAAGTTAGTTTTCTCTTGAGAAATCATTGTTTCAATAGATCTGAAATATATATCTATCTCACCTACGCTTAAATCGTTAAAAGCTTTTTTCTCAAGGAGGCATATGATGTTTGAAAAAAAATAATTCAATGTTAAAAGCTAATAGAGACATCCAGAAACTAATTATAAATTTCTTTTCTAAGACTGGAACGATAAGTCGACGTATGTATTGTGGGAAGCGTAAGGCGGTCTGCGTCAATAGTCACGCCCTGTTATTGGCAATTCCATATAAAAGTAAATTTCTGTAGATTACCGATACACGAAAAGATCAAAAAGGGACTACATACAATTAACTTTTATATCATTGGCATTAACAGAAACAGAAGAGGAGTAGAACAAGGCATAATTGGAACCGTAAGTAATAACTTTATCTTTTTAAAAACAAAGTGCCCTTTGAAAAACTAATGACTTTTTTCGATGTTTTGTAACAGTTTGTTACTGGTATCTATGATCAGTTCATTTATACCATTGACTTAGTACATACTTAATACATACTTTTAAATTTATATCTTACGGTTTATTTTTTATCATACGTATGAAAATACATGTTAAACTATTTGTTAACATTTTCCATGAAACGATTTGATTTTTGCAACACCTAAAAATAGATTGCTTTTTTATAATAGGTTATGAAGTTATATAGATATTTTAAAATGAATTCTTAAGACCAAGATGTTTTTGAAATACATTTTAGTTTTATAAACATCCATACGTTTAATAAACATTCATACGATTAATAAACTTTCATACGTTTAATAAACATTCATACGAAATCATTAATAACTTACATATAATTAAAAAGGACCCATACTGTGGGCATAGAAACATACAGAAAGAGAAAAACAGAAAATTGATTTGATTAATTGAATCGTAAAAATCATTTACATATTTTTAACATATAATATTTGCCACCTATGTGCAATTTATTAATCAACTCAAAATTTCTTTTTTATTGGACATTATTTTTTTTATCTTTTATCTAAATATCTCAACCAAATAAAATTCCAAAGGTAAAATAATTTGTTCGGACAACAACAATGGGTAGCAAACCGACAAGTTCTTTCCAAAAGAAAACATCAAGAGACCACTGATGAATTGTGAAATGAAAGTTTAGATAGTAAAAAAATATTAAACATGTACTAAGTGTTTAGCAAAGTATGTTGGATGGCACATGTATAAAATTTCAGTTATTTACTTAGTCTAATACAAAGGAAAGTTTATTTATTACAATACATGTTAATAATTTCAATACAATATATTTTAAAGTTTTTTTTAACGCGAATGGTTAATGACATGTTATGAACATGCTTTTTTTAGCTCACTGTGTGCAATCATTTGGCAGTCTTCGTTAGTGATGATCTATATCACATAGAAGTCTCCTCATTTTCTCAACAATACCAAGATAATTAATAAAAACGTGTCATTCTTTATCATCCACAAGGCCATGTCAGATGGCACTGACATGTTATTGAAAAGTATAATAAAAACAATACCGAACTCCAAGGAAATTTCAACATGAAAAGTCCTTACAATTGTCAAAAGGCAATATCAAAAGATCAAACACATCAAATAAACGGAAAACAACTGTCATATTCTAATCTTGGTACAGGAATTTCATTGTGTGGAAAAAAATATTTGTAATATTATTTCCATTATAATATCACAGTATTTTTATTCCTTGTGTAATAACGGTTATAGGATATTTATTCCAACAGGAACACATATTATTGCATAGTTTATAACAAAGTTTCAAAGGGAACTTTTGTTGGGTAGAATAAATACACGTTGAAAAAATACTTACTTATGATTAAGTTTTAACTTCATAAGGCAAAGTTTATCATATATGTATTTATTGTGTGCAGTTCCTTTTGGTCATATTACTTTTTGAAATTTTCGTTTTGTATACATCCTTGACTTTCAAATATTCGACTAAAAGTGTCCCTAATGAAATTAAGGTACACCAAGAAACGCGGTGCGGACGAATGACATTTTACCTTTTTTTCAAAATGCAATTAGACATGTTGTTTCTTTCTGTGAAGTACTATCCTGTTATTTCCAATGGTATATTCAATTGACATCTATCAATAAAATAGAAAATATTACTTTTTTAATTTTTTTTTATAGATGTCATGACTAATAGTTCGATACTCTCAATTATTTTACATGAATCACCTGGAATCATTTTTTAATATGGAGTTTGCATAATTTCTTGTGATTTTTTTTTTGCTAAATTCCATGTTTATTCTGTACTTCAATTGTCTGTGCGGCACTATACACCTTTTAATACAAAGAAGATAGCATTTTTTCAATAGAATGTACTGTGCGTCTAACAACACTATTTATACAAAATACATTGTATGGAAAGTGTTATGAATCTCTTAAACTATTAGAATACAGAATAAACATGGATTTTATCAAAAAGTTCAAGGAAAAAAAATTATGCAAGTTTCATATTAAAACGAATGGAAACCAACTGTCTTCTTGACTTGATACATGGTAAGATATGTTTTTTTTCTTCTCAATATTATACGAGCTATGAATGTACCTCAAAGGAGACAAACATATCTCATTGGAAACTCTCTGAAGTAAAATATCTCATTGGAAACTCAGTAGTAATATATGGCATTGGGAAATCTCTGTGGTAATACATATTAGTGGAAACTCTCTACAGCAAAGAGAAAGCCGCTACAGTAATATATGACACAGGAATTCAGAATAGCAATACATATATTACCGGAGAGCCGTCACTGCAATATATCTCGTTTGAAAGTCGTTCCTGCAGTTTATCTCGTTAGAAAGTCATTCCTGGAATAAATCCAATTGGAAAGGTTAAAACGTTGGTACAAGTACAGAGTTGAATAAAGAATGAAAAGTACGAAACATGTGTAATGAAAAGAAAAATAAATATTGAAATAAACATCATCAGGTACCAAACTGACCTGAGTCAAAAGAAATCTAGAAACGGCACAATCTATTATCACAGAAATACTGAACTTATTGAAGGGCCAATACCTGGAGTATTATAACTTCCAAAAGTATGATAACTGGAAGGCTTAGTGTATAGTATCCATTTGTCACGTGATAACTGGAAGGCTTAGTGTATAGTATCCATTTGTCACGTGATAACTGGAAGGCTTAGTGTATAGTATCCATTTGTCACTGCATTGTTATGTCATACGAATGTATCTACTGAAATGGTGCTGGACAATATGACACTGAATATTATACATATATCCAACTAATTCATTCAAAGTAGTATATTTTGTCTTAGAAATTAAATAACTAGAGTCAAAATGAAGGACGGGGTGACAAAAAAAATCGGATGAGGATTAACCCTTTTTTCTACAGTTATGAGTTTCAAATGAATATCTGATTGTACAAATACATTCGGACAATTCGAACAATGACTCTCTATATAACATCATTGTATGATTGTTTTGTTTTCTATCATCTCAATAAAATAATCCCACATTGGCTCAACAGGCTGTTGGTATTTTATATAAAAAATGTCAATCAGTTTAATGAGCCTCTAAAGAAATACATTATTACGCCAAAATGATTTAGGACGTGGATAAGCTGTTATAGTGTGAACAATAAAACATTTTATGTCTTTTTGAGATATGTTTTCTATTTGAATTTTCAGATAAGAATGATTTTTAAGATAATATTTTACGAAAGTTAGACTCATGAGAATATCATACTTGGTTAATATTAGGGCAGCAGTCTTATGATAAGTTAAAGAGATTCGAACCATCTAAAAATATCGGTTATATCAGTTAATAGGCTTCTGAATTGTTTAAGCATTAAGTTAAAACTTTAATCGTTTATTAACTGCAACTGGTCGAAATATATATCGGATGGCATCTTCGTTAAACAAATTTTTATAAAAAAAATAATTAATTGGTTCACATGTATAACATCAGATGAGAACACACTTGTTCATCACCAAGCACTTTCTTAACTATCAATACAGAGAGATTAAAAGTACTATCTTCATGAAAACTCATCCTATACAAAGCTATCGTAAGGTTTTGTTGTTGATAAGAAGATGCAAACACGTTAACAGATCGAGAAATACTTTCATTTTTTGAAGGCGAAAATTTTATAAGAATCAATAAGTGAACAGCAGTAAAAACTCCTTTAAAATCTATTATTACAGGTTTCATTGAGCGTTCAGAATCAAATGTAAAAATAAGCCCTTTAATGTGTTTCAACAAGTTACGATTTCCGATCAATAACTGCTCCCAGAGCTCAATATCAGAACATATTACAAGTTTATACCTTATGTGTTATTAATATCTCGAATGGTGCATGATAAAATTATGGTGTCATAAGGAAATACGGTGCTAAAGCTTATGAGCATATCTGTAAATGTGTCTGTTGCAATCCCCTATAGGGTTCCCTGTTCATAGAGATTGAATGTTTCTGTTAAATATGAAAAAGAAAAGTGCTTAGAAATTTTAACGAAACAAGCATTTCTCACGATGGTATATGTCTCACTTCTAGGAAAGACATTTAGCGTACATTGACTTCATTTATCAAATTTGTGAAAATTTTACCACGGGCTTTACAACAATCCTGATAATATTTTTGAAAGATTTATTTCAAAAGCTGGTAACAAAAACGTTATAGTCTATGTAAAAAAAACCCAGTAAACTTGTTTAATAGGTATTGAACCAAATACGTTATTAACATGGAAATAAATTGAATATGAATCAATCTTTACATCATATTTACATGTATATAACATGTTACCTTCTTAAAGTTATCAAAGGTACCAGGCTTATAATTTGATACGCCAGACTCGTGTTTCGTGTACATAAAACTCATCAGTGGCGCTCAGATCAAAATAGTTTGAAAGCCAAACAATATAAAGTTGAAGAGCATTTACGAAAAGTTATGCCAAATACGACTAAGGTAATCTATGGCTGGGTTAAGAAAATCCTTAGTGTTTCGAATAATTAATACTTTTCCAATCAGTAAATTTATAAAAATGACCATATAATTGATATTTATGTCAACAACAAAATGCTGACTACGGGGCTAAAGCAGGTAAATGTCAAAAATGTATTATGACCTATTATTTGCTCGTTCTCATGATCGACAATGAATTCGACAACAAATGCAATGCAAGTGACAATGATGTGAACTACCTGTTAAGTGTTATCACTATTGGCGCTACCGATATATTTCAATGAAATTATTTCTAGGCTCTTTAGGTCATAATACTTTTAGATGTCAAGTGCCTTAATGCAATGTTTGTCAAAGTGATCTCAAAACGACGCTGTGTTATAAAAGTTTATCTTATACAATATGGACAAATACTATTTATGTACATTAAATGAATTTGCACAGTGATTCCTATGTACACTGTTTTCTTGAATAACCTGACATTCAATACAATAATACACCAATTTCCGGTGGAAATGTCGGGCATTTCCGTCAATATTCGAGGACATCTTGGTTTTTCGTAACGTTAAAGAGCTGTGTAAACAGTTGGATATTTAGCAAAGAGGATAAATTCCAGAACAATACAATTGACTATTATATTGAATTGGTCACGTGACATGATATAGTTATACTTAGTTTTTACCATAATTTCAACTTTGGCAGATCGGCAAAAATAAAGAAATTAATAGTGCATTTCAACTGTATTGGTTCCATTTAATGTCGGATTTTCTGTTTGACGTTCCAGAATAATATAATATTCAAATGAAAAAACTAAATGTAATTTAGAAGCAACTTATGTTAAACGATTTATTTTACTACGAATCTGATATTTTTACTTAACAGTCCTTGCTTCAACTAACCCAATGATGTCTTCTGACAAAAATTACTTATACATATGACATCAAATGCTTTCATTGTGGCGTTCAAAATTACCAAATATTGTATCACCAAGCATTACGAAAAATATTAAATTAGCTTAAAAGTTTCTATATGTATATTTACGATTCTATATTTCCTAAAGAGTCTAAGAATGTCTTTGTTCTGTGTATTTGGTTCCAAGAGACAACAACCTAATATTATTAAGAAAAGAAAAACTCGCTCATGTGAATCAGGTGAAAATCATTTAGTTAATCAATTGGTCTCAGGGGAGAAACTTTCCATCGTTTATATTCAGTCATTTCTCACAATTTCTTCAGGCATTAAAGAGAATAAAAGAAAAACTAGTTAAACGAGATCTTTTTATTTGGAAAAATAAAATTCTTATCCAAAATTTATATTAATAATAAATTTTGACTTCAAGGACATTCAACAAAGTTGAAGCAAACAAGAGTACAACTTGAATATTAAAATATTTATTATAACAATTCATCTCAATTCATTAACGAGTAACAAGAACGAAAGAGTTCTTTATTGTGATTTATTGTGATTTCTTATTGTAATACATGTATAACTAATATGCAAATATAAAAAGCTAATTTTGTCAACAGATTCCTTTTTAATATTTTGACATTGTCAACAATCTCGATTCATTTACAGCAAAATTATTTCGCCCAGGACGGAAGCAATTAGATAGACGATAATATATATGTATATATATATCGACTAAACATGTGTCACATTGATATCAACCAGGAAAACATGTCCTATAGGAACTTTAATAATAACTGTATATTCGATGTGCTTAATTTAACTTGATTCTCAATTTAAGGCTAACATGACCAGAATGGTAATTTCCAGTGTTGATCATTCAGTAGTAGTTAATTAGAAAGTTTATTAGATTTATGTGTGGCATTATATGACAGATATTTCACACATTCAATAATATTTTCACACTTCTTTTCTATTTAGAATGGAGGAGGTTGTCATAGTCACCGAATATCGCGTTATACTTTAAATCAATTAGTAATTTGGAAATACTATTAAAAAAACTATCCTCCTCTATATTTCTGCAATTAAACATTGTAAGAGTTCATATGTTTGGTGTTATAAAATCATTGAAACATAATATTGTTCTTTGATTAATTTTTTTTTTCAAATTTTCAACATTCTGCTTTAATTCAAATGTCAAAGTCAAATTAAAAGGTTTACTGCTGCTAACATAAGGAAGTTGATATGTCACTTATAACATTAGCGGTACTAATTATTTCTCTACCAGATGCGCATTTGACAATAAAAAGTATAACAAAAATACCGATCGAACTCCAAGAGGCAAATTCAAATAGGGGACGTCCATAAAATTAGTATGAATTTTTATGAATTTATAGAGATACTCGATGCCAGAATATTTCATAACTCGAACATAATTAAAAACATTATAAGCCATAAAATTTAAAAAAAAAAAAAAAAAAAAAAAAAAGTCGGGCCAGGAATTAGAGCTTTGCATGAAAGAGATATATTTCTATGTTTAAAATAATTCCAAAATTTTGTAACATCAAATTTCAATACACAATATTAGTACTTTCATGCCAACACCGAACTACTCTTAACAATTGATAAGACAAGTTACAGAATCCTCGTTTTGTCTCCATCTAAAAACTTGACTTTTCATTTGTTATACTATACATAATTAGTGAATTTAAGATATATTTTCCATCAACAACCGTAGGGTCTCACGAGAAACGATATGGCTTCTTTAGCTTTCAATTGTAAAAGGAAATGAATAATTGGACGAAGAATAACTAAATAATTGAAATTTATTTCTTTTCTTTAAAATAAGTGTAACAACCATACAAAAGTTGTTAGTTAATTCGCATTGCTAGAGGAGTAATTCATTCTATATTGAAAATAATTAAGCTAGAGTGAACGATGTTGAAAATGGCGTCTTCACTTAAAGGGCATGTTAATTAAATACCTTTTACAAATTTACCGATTTACTTCTCCCAACGCCTCTTAAGGATTGCATGCATTTTTTTTTTATAAAGCTTGAAAAAATGCAGTGTTAAGGAACTCTGCCCACTGATGATTTAGCCCGATCGTTGATTTGACTAAATGTTAAAGTAGCATGTGTCATTAATCAGTATAAAAAATCACTAACATCCAAACATGGACTTTATTGACAGTTAAACATACGATTGTTTAAATATTTACTAACTTAGCATGTGTGAATTGAAATCAAATAATACTACAAGCTTTTCACTAAGGAATAATGTTTATTGGAAATTTGAATGATCTAATAAGTCATCGAACTAATATCTTGTCAATTGAACCTTTAACATTTCTACTAGTAAATCAATTCAATCACAACTAAGATATGCCAACTAATACCAGATGCAAAGACCTTCTCTAAAGAAAATACATATATAAACTACTCACTACTGCAATCTAATTGACTCATCATATATCCTACAATAACTCTTTAAATAAGGAATTTAAGAAAAAGTATAGACTAAGACACATTCATGTATGTCGAAAACAAGTCTTAAAGACATACATTGATCAATTCGCTATCAAATTGTATCACTTTAATGAAGGATAAAAATGAGGCAGTTGTATTCGTAGATATAAGTTTCAATGTTTCTGTATTCTAAATTTTTGAAAGAACTGATGACATGTCCATGAGACATATAAACTTAACCACATACTACCTAGGAAAAGATAGTCGCATTTAAGTCGCTTGAAAATCAGAAACAGTAACCGAAAGACCGAATGATAAAAGTCAGATCAATGCATTGCATCACTGGAATGACTAATATAAAAATATGGTTTTTAAAGTGAATTCATTCAAAGAAGGGTTAAGGAAGAAGATACCATACAACAATTATAAGCCGGAAGTCAGAGAAATACAGACGTCATGAAACATTCTCAAGCTGTGACCTAGACATATAAACAAATTAGAGAATCTAATCCGCAAAGAACAAATATTCCCTATGTTTTTTTAAGATCACGAGGGAAAATTGAGTGAGTGGTAGCTAAGTTTAGACAAATAAGTATGAGGAAGTAGTGCTTTTAATGATTTCAACCTGCTTTTTTTACATTCAGTAGAGGTATGATGAGAAGCGTCAGCAATATTTGACTGCTATTTTTCAGTCTCTGTCTTTACGATCTAAGTCGTTACCATAGCACATATGACTTAGTTATAATCAGACTCTATTTAACAAATCCTTAGTGTAATAGCTCTCTAGGTGACAAATTGCATTACAATAGTGTGAACTCAGTTTATTGCTTCAAATTTGTCTTCATAAAATCGTTATAGCAATGCCAAACCTAATTATGCTATTCCTGGTTTCTGAAGTTTTCAAACTTGTAATCGTATGACAGATCTGTCACCATACACACACACATTATCCTCAGTGGATAGAACACAGAAATGGACGGTATTTGAAAAATAAATTCCGAAAGCAAGTGCCGTTTATAGGATGATACACAATTTTAGACAAATTAATCATACATGCTCCATATAACATTTACAGATACATAAGTGTGACACACGTATAACTGTTCAATATTTTAATAACGTTGTTTCTTATTTAATTTTAAAATTTACCCAGATTGTTTAATTCTTAAATATTGTTTGCAAGAACAGCTTTTATACAATGGAGCGAGTGTCATAGAGATAGGCAATGAAACGAGATGTCCCATCCACACATTTTCAGTGAGATTTTATCTTTTACATGTGTATTTGTTTTTATAGTGATTAAGATTATAACAGTGTTGACTGCTGTATCACTATTTTTAAATAAAGGCAACAGTAGTATATCGCTGTTCAAAGTTCATAAATCGATAGAGTAAAAACAGATCCGGGTTACAAACTAAATTTGAGGGAAACGTATCAAATATAAGAGAACTACGTCACAACAGAGACACAACACCGAAATGCAACACAAAGAAAAGAACTATAATGAAACAATATAAAAAAAAAAGAAGATGTGGTATGATTGCCAATGAGACAACTGTCCACAATAGACCAAAATGACACAGACATTAACAACTATAGGTCACTGTAGGCCGTCAACAATGAGTAAAGCCCATGCCGCATAGTCAGCTATAAAAGGCCCCAATAAGACAATGTAAAACAATTCAAACGAGAAAACTAACGGCCTTATTTATATAAAAAAAATAAACGAAAAACAAATATGTAACACATAAACAAACGACAACCACTGAATTACAGGCTCCTGACTTGAGACAGGCACATACTGAAGTAATGTGGCGGGGTTAAACATGTTAGCGGGATCCCAACCCTCCCCTAACCTGGGACAGTGGTATAACAGTACAACATAAGAACGAACTATAAAAACCAGTTGAAAAAGGCTTAACTCATCAGATGGACAAACATACAAGTGACCATTTTCCTGACTTGGTACAGGGCATTTTATGAAAACATGGTGGGTTGAACCTTGTTTTGTGGCATGCCAAACCTCCCGCTTTAATGGCAGTGTTAATTATAACATTAAAATGACAAAATTACACGACAAGGCTACAATAAATAAATTGATATCAAATACTATAAACCATCTTATTTTCGAGAACGATTAATTTTCGCGACTTTCGCATATAAAAAAATAACGCAAAAATAAATCGTTGAGAATATGTAAAACTTTGATCTTTTCTTTGTTTCGTTCTTTTTTTTCTTATAGTTGATGTGTTTCTCTCGGTTTTAGTTTGTATCCCATATTGATCAGCGGTATACTATTTGACATTTTTTCTTATAATGACTGTTTGCTTTTTTCAAACATCGTTATCAATATATTGGAACTGTATGTGACTTTAATTCAAGTGAGAGGTTTAGCTACCTATAAAACCAGGTTTAATTCAACATTTTCCACATAAGAAAGGCCTGTATTAAATTAGGAATATGTCAGTCATTTGATGTGTATGAACGTTCATTTTGCTTGTGATTAGGACCTTTCCGTTTTCAATTTTCCATGTCGGTATTTTTGTCATTTTACTTTTTATTCAGTTAATAATTTGGAACCATGTGAACTTATTAGCTTTAAATTTGATCAAATAATATAGTTTCCATGGTTTAGGTTGGTTTTATAGATTTCTAAACATGAGTAGGATCAGTACGAAATGTTTAATGTTGCTAAGATATTTGTCTTAGTGCAGTCTGTCATACGATGATGGTCGATAGTAGATTTGTTTGTTTTTCGGATAATATGAGGAGTTTGTCTTTCATGGCCCAGTTATCAGTTTTAGAATATTGAATTCAATCCTAAGAATTACTTAAGATGGTAATCAGCAGACGACTAGAATTGCATTTGTTTAACCACGTCTTTTGTCACTAAAAATGCATTTGTTTGAACACGACTTTTGTTCCGTGCACATTGTCATTAGCATTACTCAATCCTTTCATTTCATTTCAATACCATAGAACGAGCACTTTTATCACTATCAAAATACATGTATCGTGAAATGCGAAAAAACCAAAAAAGACTGCTTATGATGCAATTCTACAAGGGGATCGTCATGATGAAAACTAACAAATACATTAATATGTATCTATGATTTTTCTTTTATGTTCTTTGCAAGTGTTTGGTAAATATGTATCAACATCAAATTAGGAAGTCTTTACGATTTGTTGTCAAATATATGTCGTTAAATAACGCTTCTCTGATTGTTCTACTATGCTGTCAGTAAATTATTCCCGGGTATCCATAATTTTTATTTAGACAAGTATTTGATCTTTTTCTGAAAATTGATGTGTAAGAGGAATGTTTACAGAGCTTAAGTAGCATATGGTGTAACAAGAAATATTTTTAGCATATTATCGTACTCAATTGAAATGTAATCAATCCATGAAAACCACTTTGCCCAAGTCATGTTCCCTTTTTTGATCCCCATGACAACAAAGGCGCTGTTCTTCATAGCCGATTTTGCAGTAAAATAACAATAAGTCCACATATTGAATACATATTAAATGGTTTTAATTGTTATCTTTACTTAAATCGTTCCATTATCTGACTACTATCAATCCGTTAACTGACTCCAGAGTGCACAAGATTATTGAGCAAAATGCATAACTGTTAAAAGGACTAAATTCAATAATACATTGTATAGGTGAACAAACGACAAAATGTAAAAGAAATACCAAAAGCTAGCATGAATTATACCATAATCGTTTAAACCGGCGTATAGAAATATGGTCAACATAAAATGTTTAGGTAAAACATTTAGACATGTACTGAGGGAATTGTTCGTTTGTGCTGGATATGTTAATAACTCTTGATGTTTATATGTTAATACGTAGGACACATGTTTTGATGTGCGAGATATGTAAATATGCAGTCACGTGTTTTGCTGTGCGGTATACTAGATACGTATTTCAGCTACGTATCTAATATACCGCACAGCCAAACACAGACACAACCAATCGGAACATTGATGTTAAATCTGGTTTCTCTTCTGTACGCAGTGCAGGATAAAATGTCTTTACCTCTTACTTATATACTCACGTTTGACTAAAGATATACTTAGCCAAGGCATATATAACCTTAGCCGAACTGGCACAACGTTTTTGGAATTTTTGGTCCTTTAACTTTGTACTTGTTTGGCTTTCAAACTATTTTGATCTGAGCGTCACTGAAGAGTCTTATGTAGGCGAAATGCGCGTCTGGCGTATTAAATTATAAGCTTGGTACCAAGTCATGAAAATGGCCATTGTTACAGTATAGTTCGTTTCTGTGTGTGTTACATTTCGCTGATGTGTCTTAGTTGTGTCGTAGTTCTCTTATATTTGATCGTTTCCCTCAGTTTTAGTTTGTTACCCGGATTTGTTTTTTCTCTATCGATTTATGAATATTGAACAGCGGTATACTACTGTTGCCTTTATTGATAACTATTTTGAAATGACAGTAATTATTATCCAAATATCTCCACAGTTGATACGTTTGGTAGAACTTGCGTATTTGATTAATTGTTTTCGTCCTGCATTTGTATGATGCATTTTCCTTGACCTTTACGCAAACGTATATCAGTCAATCAACAATGACAACCGATATTTAAAGCATGCAGCATGCCTTGAAACTTTGATAATCATTCATGAAGTTTTCTTTAGAACATATGCAAATAATGAATTTATTTATGGAATGTACAACTCTTTCGATGTTTAAGATACAGATTTCAGAACCAACTGTTTCACAAGCTGAATACCAAGTTAACGACAAAACAGACAATTATTCGCTCATCAATGTTTACTTTCCTTCTTTTGAACGGTGATTGTCCTTTTGGTCCCTTCTTACGGAGTGTATATATTCCAAATAGCATAGCCCGTGTCTTAACTGACATATTTAGGTTTCAATGATTGTAATCTATATGATTGATATGTAAAGTATTTAGTCGGGGATACTGTTATTGGGTATTGCATAGTAAATCTCTTTTCAATTCGTACATAGAGTTAAAGACTATGATTGGAAGATTGGCTGTACCTGTAGACGTATGATTATAAACTGGATATCAAAACCCAATTTTGTTTTTCGGCACTGTTGTTATTTGAACTCATAAAAAGAGATATGATCCATGTAAACTATCTGCCGGGTAATTTGAATAAACAACATCCTGTAGATATACTTATCTTTTGGCATTGGTCAAAGTTACACTTTGTTGATATTGTTTATATTTTTTTTCAGCTAAATCAGTCTGATGATTTCCGATTGATATATCTGCTGGTAAGCAGTTTCTTCTTATAAGTTGAAATTGTGATTTGAACAGTTGTTAGTAATAGGGAGTAATATTAAACCAATACGGGTGTATTTTTGTCATTTTATCCGTCTTTGTACCTGGTACAGATCTGATGAGTCAAATCCTTTCAATTGATTTAATACTGAATTTTCTTCTAATGTTTTGATTTTACGCAATTTTCCCATGAAATGCGACATCAATCTACGGAACTGTTTAACAATTTGTTACCCCGCTGCCTTATATAACTTACTAAACGGATCGGGTTTTGCATATTTTAATTGCCATTACGGTGCCCTGGAGTTATTTACACCCTTAACCTTCATTCTTTGGTGGATGGATGTCTTTTTAATCATATACCACAACTCTATATATCTATTCTTATATTCAAGAAAACTTTTGTTGTATCAAACTTCGCAAAAACCATCCTAAAAGTTCAACGATAATGCAAACAAAAAAATTACTAGTACTTGATATAAGGCGCAATCAAGCACCTAGTCTATTGACTTTAGTTTCCTGTCCATCCTTGATAAGGTGACGTAAAGCAAAAACATTGATTTCCATTCGTTTGATGTGTTTGAGCTATTTGATAAAGGGCTTTTCTTTAAGAATTTTCCTTTGAGCTCGGTATTTTTGTTATTTTACTTTTTATTCCACCAATGCTGAGCATCTAAATGGAGAAAAATGAACTACTCTCCTCTATTGTCTACTTTGAACAAAAAGCGCCAAGTTGACGTTGTTCATATAAAATCTTTTCAAATAGATTTCCTTTTGTAAGTACATTCTGATATATGATTTTGTGTTCTCTATGGTGTTAGAAAACATTTTACCCTGCTGATTTCCATTAGTAGAGGAGTCAGTTTTCACTCGTTTGCAGACTTTCATCTGATGATTCGTTCGTAAATGAACCCAAACAAAAGGAGTTAATTATCTGTTCACGGAAAACCTACAAGAACATTGTTCAAGAATGAATTCAATAATCATGGAAAAAGCATAAAGAAAAATAAATAGACGATAGTTGTTAAGTTAGTTGTCCCCAACAGGGTTCCAATAACAATCGTAATATCAGAGTATGACAATGCTGTATTTAAGGAGTTGTCGCCTACGATTGGAGATTTGACGGTCACGAAGGCAGTGTAACTTGACACAAGATTTAAACGAAAAAAATCTTATCAAGCTGTCATCTTATTTTAAAACGACATGTCAGTTGTGAATGTGACGTTAAATTAGAGTCAAAGAAAAAGTATCTTGCATATTAATAGCATTATCATTACAGCTGTACAGGAATTGTAATCGTGCAAAATTCATTGTAACCGAATTGATGTGAAGACAAATAAACAAGTTAAACTCATAACCAATACATTCTAATGACAAGAAAGGACAAAATATTGGCTGCATAAAAAAAATCCAAAATCCATAGCAGAATCGGGAGACAAAAAATAATAATTTAGCTAACGTAATAAATGTTAAACGAATGTTGTATTTCTATTGTATCATATTTGTTTACTATACCTATATTGAATACAAGACAAAGAATTAAAACATTTATACAATAAAGATGGTATTAGACGTCATATATAATAAGGAACTTCTTTGTGCATTCCTTTTGAAGTCTTAAACTATCGCCAGATAAATATACAATATTATGTTTATGTCATAATTTTTTTTTTTTTTATATCTGAACTCTATGAGTCCATTTCCCTTGTCCGTCTATTCATCTAACAAACATATTTGTCACACTCTTCTCAGATACTATTGACAAGATAGCATTATATTTTGCCAGCAGCTTGACAGTGTTGATCTGGAAGGTTTATACAAACTTCTGATCTATCAGACAAGTTCAAACTCTTTTCCAATAGTTGGAATTTTTCGATATCATTTTGTCGCACAAAATTTCATCACACTTTTGTGTAATGGAATTGTATGCTACTGTCATACAAGTGAGAGGTTTAGCTAGCTTCAAAACCAGTCTAAAACCAGTTTGAATCCACCGTTTTCTACACAAGGATATGTCTGTAAAAGGTCAGTTGTCATCCATTCGTTTGATGTGTTTGAGCTTTTGATTTTTCCATTTGTTAAGGGAATTTCCGATTTGAATTTTTCTTTGAGTGCGATATTTTAATTATTTAACTTTTTGTTAGGCACTGCTGAACAGAATGACGTCATACTTGATCAGCAGCACGATATTGATGAGTTGTAACATTAGCCATCTTTTTTTTTTTTTTTGATCTGCCCCAGAGGGGCCATTTTAAAAACATGTTGAATTTATTTAATATTTTTCAAAACGTCAAGTCACAGGCTTTGTATGCATGGTATGATAAGGTGAATATGATTTGAAGAAAGTAGTTTAGAAAGTGATTTTAAGGTTGATATGCAGAAACATTTAACTGTTCGGTAATAACTTATTCATTCAATGATTTTATTAGTAAAACAACTAAACTATAATTGGATTAGAAAGGATTCTTGAAAACACAATTCCGTCTGCAAAATTATAGATCATAATATCTACACAGTTTGATGTCATTTGTGAGTAAATACAATCTTAATAGTTATTCACTAGTATCCTAATATCCTCTTTTCAATCTGCACGTTATACTGTTCATTTAAAGGCATAAAGATAGAGTTATGAAATTTGAGCTCAATATATGCCTCGCACTTAATTAACAAATTGTAGTATAAAATGTGAAAAAAAAATAGAAAATTACAATATTTAATCGAATTTTAAGCCGGTTTCGCTTAATTTTTGTCTGACTGTATATTTTGAATTAATCCTGTTAATTTAATATAGCATAGAAATTGCATTGCGTGATTTGTTTGATAATATTTCTTTTCAATTGAAAAACAAACTAATGTTAGAAAAATTCACTTTTATTTCTTGGATTATTGTAATGACTGTTAATGACATCTTGCACTAAATCCACCGGATGTTGGATGTGTACTGATTGATATTTAAAAAAAAAACATATGTTTTTATTAGCTGTTATTGGCTTTGAACAAGCTTTAAGTAACCGCGAATACTCCTAGATGTGTACTTTTTGTCTTTTGTGTTTTCGTTATATTTTTTGTGTGCTTTTTATCGATCTGATCAGTTCAGCTCTTTTCGACTGATTGATATAATGTGTTCTTTTGTTTAACTGTCACATCGCTGACCCATGTTAGGGGAAGGTTTGGTGACAGCAAACATGTCTTACATCGCCACGTAAAGTATGCGCTTGTCCATGTAGGAGCTGTAGTAGTTTAGCGATTTGATATGATTTTTTTTTACAATTAACATTTCGGGGTCTTTTGTAGCTTATTATGCGTATTGTTTTTAAACTCCTAAGTTGACTGGGATTTGGTGGAGAGTTGACTCATTGGCAATAAGATCATCTTTTTTGATACAGGATATTCTTCAATATATTAAAGATTGATTTACAATGAACGCAATGTAACCTTTTCAATTGAAAACAAAGAAAAGATTAAAACCTTAAATACACAAATTTATGATCATACGACGTTAACACAAACACGTAATCTGAAGAAATACCCGAACAAAAATAATTTTCCTAACTAAATTTGAGTTTGATTATTTTAACAGGAAACTACAGACAAAATTAATTGCAATCCCTTGGGAAAGCCTTGACAATTTAAACTTTTATTTTAATTTGATGAAAGCTACATTACACGCACTTATTTCTTTAAACTTTTGTAAGATGAATTTGTAATCGATTTCTTACACACAATAATACTCGAATGACTTCATAGCATTACTTCACATTCTTGGTTATTTTGTTCAGATTATATTAAGATAAGTATTATTTTAAAGAACATTTAGACCCAGATTATATTAAGATAAGTATTATTTAACAGAACATTTAGAGTTTAGACCCATGTACGGGTATTTGTATACTGGTTCAATAATTGATGTTATCTTGTTGGTAGCCGTACTGTACACGTTATTTGTAAATGAGTGAGTAGGTATTTGTGTACTTGGTTGTTAGTTTGGTAGCCGTACTGTACACGTGTAAATGAGTGAGTAGGTATTTGTGTACTTGGTTGTTGGTAGCCGTACTGTACACGTGTAAATGAGTGAGTAGGTATTTGTGTACTTGCTTGTTAGTAGCCGTACTGTACACGTTATTTGTAAATGAGTGAGTAGGTATTTGTGTACTTGGTTGTTAGTTTTGTTGGTTGGATCCTTCATACTCATGACTTGTTTTACCCTGATAGCCTTAGGTAAATTGTTATCCAAGTTACCAGGCTTATAATTGATACGTCAGACGCTCGTAACCGATGAAACGTCACCAAATGTGTGATTGTATAAAGGAATACCTGATATACACTTAAGAAATTTATTTTTTTTCATTTCTAGGGTGCATCCATATCAGCTTGTTTGGTTTCTTTGAGTTATCTTGGTTATAGGATATAACAGTAGTTTGGTTTCTTTGAGTTATCTTGGTTGTTGGTTATAGGATATAACAGTAGTTTGGTTTCTTTGAGTTATCTTGGTTGCTGGTTATAGGATATAACAGTAGTTTGGTTTCTTTGAGTTATCTTGGTTGTTGGTTATAGGATATAACAGTAGTTTGGTTTCTTTGAGTTATCTTGGTTGTTGGTTATAGGATATAACAGTAGTTTGGTGTGATTTTTATAGTTTCTGTTTTACTTATATTCTAAAGGTTTGAATAGTTAGGAGTTCTAAAAACAAATCAAAAGGAATCTACTCATTATCTCGAGAATGCAATTGCTTTATTTGCTTATTAACGTTTTCGTAAAGCGATAGGTTAATACATATCTGACATATCTACTAAGGCTCCATATTAATCAGTAAGAATGTCAATAATAGGAACAATCTCAATACTGTCCAATTTCTCTTTTGAACACTTTCAATTACTTTTGAATTATTCTATAGGGTACCTCACATAAACACTTAAAACATTCATTGTTCTGGTTCAGGCATCGGATGGTTGTATTTGTGGGCTGTCATGATTCTGCATTTCATAAACCATTTTTCATAATTTATAGATAAATAAAGGCAACAGTAGTATATCGCTGTTCGAAATTCATAAATCGATTGAGAAAAAAACAAATCCGGATTACAAACTAGTCTGTGATAAGTGATACGTTAATTATAGTCTTATAAAGTAAAACAATCTAAGAATTTAAACAAAACATGGGGAAAAGGCTAATGTATAGGAAAATATTTCTCCATAGGTCTGGGGATTCGTGATTTATATCGTTTTAGTATGAATCTGATGGAGATTTTCGAATGATTGACTTCGTGTCGTTGATGATGTGATGAAGTCCATTACTTTCACAAAGTGGAATATGTCTATCAATCGATTATGTTTTACAACAACAAACAAATAATAATAATAATAATAATAATAATAATAATAATAATAATAATAATAATAATAATAATAATAATAATAATAATAATAATAATAATAATAATAATAATATAAAAACATATAATATTAGTAGTAGTAGTCGTAGTAGAGTGGTATCAGAAGTTTATTCAAATATTTTGAAACCAATCAGTTTCAATTTTTTATGATTTCACATTCATGCAATTTCAACAACAAAACTATTTGCCTCTGAGTTACGCGATAAACGTAAAGGTTATATTTGTATATTAAAGCTCACTGCCAAAACCTAGCGGAAAACTTGATACAGCAATGTCCTATGAAAGTGATGCCTATATAAGTCTTCTATCTGATACCAGAAATAGATTGTCAACTGTTACTAGTCTGCGGGTAATTTTTATGACAGAAACCATGATTAATCTCGACACAAGCATCAGATCCCAACAGGCAAAAGTTGTAGGAAAATAGGTTTTTCATTAATAGTGATTTAAGAAGCCTTTCCATGTAACCAGTTTGACATTACAGTCATATGTCTAGAGGCACTTTAGCTGGTAATTATTATACGATACGGCTTTGTTTTCATTGTTAGGTGTACAATTTTCAAAGATCTAAATTAGAAAATAATAAAATAGAAATTTTGAAAAACAAAGACTGAATTGTATTATTGTACAGCCTCCTGTTTAACATTGGTCACCAGATGCTGACCTCTCAGTAAAGGTCATTTGTCGGATTATTGGTACCATTGTGTTGGCTGTCTGTGTGAACTTTTCGGATAGTTGCCAATATATAACTTGCACAAGGGAAAAAAGCGACGATATGTCCTTTAAGTTACATTTAATGTTATCCACCCTTTTATCGCGCCAATATGGATTAAAACAAACCAAAATTTTTGAAAACACAACATTTTTGTTTGTGTTTATGGGCACAAACTAAGATTGCAGTATTCAAAAATTAAGTAACTAAAACACTCAAAATAGGAATTGCATGCTTAAGAAGTGATTCTTAGGTAAAACGTCCCATACACGACTTGGACATAATAGATTATATATAGTAGACATACAAACATCAACATTTGATATTGATAATATATATATGACATAAAAGTTTTAAAAATATAAATAACCTTATAATAGAGTTGACCCGTACTGAAAACAAAAAATAACTTAAAATAGAGTGGAAACGTACATAAAATGGAATATAAACGAGCAAGAAACTAGTTTGTGTCAAACAATTTGGCGATAACCACAAAAGAACTTTTGCTACAGGTCTTTGCAGATTTATTTTATTCAGAAATATTAAAATAACGACAGATATACTGCTTTTAATATGATAAAGAATAATCGTTTAGGTAGAAACTAATGATGCAAATATAAAACATGATTGTATGTCAAACAAATTTCGGAGCAAACTTTAAAAGCGTGTATATCCAGTATTTCCATGTCTTTTAAAAAGTTTATTTTGGTTATGGAAATAAGACTTATTAAACAATCAACAACATTTTTGATTAATTGTTGAAGACCAACTCCTGAGTGAGAACCACAAATTCCTACGATATTACTTCATGGATCAGTACCGCGATGGAGCTAATTGCATCTACGTAGAGATGAGATTGTTGTGACTGTTGCGTATCGGTATTAGGACTAGATAAGTGATGGATGATATTGATATAAGTAGTTTTTACGTCAATTATGATGATACGTCCCAAGAGAGACACAGTTTAACCCTCGCTTATTAATCTCTCATGTTCATTGATTAAATCTCATTAACACGTGACCAGGATGTAGACTCTGTATGAAATGTCAATTAATCATGTAAGGGAAGAGCGGTTTTTGTCTCGGTTCAAACTACCACAGTATGACAGCCGTCTCCGATCCAGCTGATTATATACATACAAGAATGAACGAACATTAACATTTGTAAGAGCCTCAGTATCTTGGAATTCAACCGCAGTCTTAGTTTGATGCAATGAAATTTAAATAATTTTCCGGTAATATAAATATAACACTTTTTTGGCGTGAGGCGTGATATTTTTTATTGTAACAGATTATGGGCCTAAAAACTATTTATAGTTTCAGCTTGAACACATGATCTGTATTTTAATCACATTGTATATGTCATCTACAAATAACGACATAACAACATAGTGATATAGTCTTCAACAATGAACAAAGACCAAGCTAAGCTTTTAACATTGTTACAGGTACATAGTAGAAACATCGTTAAGTTAACTCAAGCTAAGACAAGTATAAAGTAAAACTTTTTAAAAAAGGTAAGAAAAATCATAGACCACTATCATCATCACATACGTATAAGTGAGTAAAACTATTATTAAGATTCATAATATTGACAAATAAGTGAACATGAATGTGTCATATTGTTCTATGCACTCTGCTTTTTAAATATGCAGTATACGAATTTCAGAAACAAGCGATTGAGAAAAGCGATATTGCATACAATGTTTTCCTCCGTTATTTTTTTGGCACGAAATTTGATACCGATAAATTTTATCTATGTTTTTTTTAAATTTATCACGAAAAGTCACACATGTTAAGAAATGTATTAACAGATTAAAAACGATTTTTTAGAATATAGCAAAGTGCTCTCGTCCAAAATCTAGAGGTGCACTGACTACAAAATGAGGGTGGCCCGCTCCATTTATGCCTCAGTGAATCAACCAAAAGTTTCCAATAAAAGAGGAGCAGTGTCTTGCTTCCTTAAATCTTATGCAAAGGATTGCTCTAACATAGACTTTAAAATAAAATTTAGTTGTAATTCAAATTTTGAATTTAATAATTAAAACTGCACATAAAACCAAAAAATTATTCCTCGCTAAAATTTATATGATTTACATTCATATTCACAATCAAGAAACTTTTCTTACAAGTTCATTGTACTGTTGTGTCATCTAATGTCTAAATCACAATCTTTAATATTTTCCAAAAGTCATGCATTAATTGCAAACATTGCACTGACAATGGAACTAAATTTTAAATAGAACCAATCAAGAGATCATTTTATCCTTGAGCACTTTACAATATTCTAAGTTTGTAAGAGAATGATAATCCCTTTCTTCATGATAAGTACTCGCTATCGCTCGTACTTAACCATGAAGAAGGGATTATCATTCTATTACATATACGAAATACGACCATTGGGTGTTGCAGATTAATCGTATAGGTGAGAACTTTGTCTTTCTAGGTCAAAAAAGAATTACCTGATAAGTCGTACAAGTGAGAACATTAGTCATAGACAATTGGCTTTCTAAGAATTACCTGATATCATATAGTGAAAAATACTTAACCAACATATTAAAATGAACAACTGCTAAAAAATGAGAAGTTTAAGATTAATAGCTGGTGTCTTACGTAAGAAAAACAAAATAGCAGACAAGAAGTAATAATCGTCATTTTACCGCCATATTTGAGTTGTTAATTGACATTACTTTCCACTGTGCACGTCTTGTTTTACACTTCATTAATCAGTGCTTTAATTGCGTAACTGTTCAAACTATTTACATGCAGTATTTATCAGAACCAGGAATCAATGCTAAAAGACAATTTTGTATGAACATAGATAAATCCGACTTCGAATTATTAACTTCAGTTCAGATGACTTGGCGATTCTTTTACATAAGTAAACATCTCAAAAGAGACATGAGAACTGGTAGACAATTACAAATTAAATTTTAATTGATACAGGCTACTTTTCCTACACCCGTCTGAAACGAGTTACTTTTAACATGTAAAATGTCATTGCTTAATTCTCTCGAGGTATACACATGACTAAGAATCAAGTAGATTATAAGAAGTCATGAATTTAGTACAACAAAACGTACGAAATATGCCACTCAATGAAAGTACTGCAACACTTCCATTGAAGTTAATGAGGAACAAACTGTGAGAGCTCATATCTTTGTAGAAAATTCCCAAAATAATCTGAAATTAACAGCATTCATGTTTAAAGGACATTGAATAATTTTAAAGAATATTGAATCGATTTGTCGCTCCCATATTTTGTACGAGGGAAAAGTTAGCTTCATATGCAATCAATTATGCCATCAGATTCACGACTTCATCATTTTAGATGTTATATGCATTTTTAACCAGGCCACGTTCAATTTTTACACTTTCTCAACGTTTGTGCATAGTGTAACTGTTGAACATTTGACCAACATAACTGATGTACTTTTGAATACATGAATGATTAAAGATAAAAGTTGTTCTCGTCCTGAACATACATGAAATATTTGCCACTGGTTGTTAAGCAACAAACGTTACAATCAATAAATCAAATTAAAAAGAATAAAAGACACATATTGAAGACTAATCGATAGTTCGTTTTATTTTATTTTCAGTTAAAAGTTGGGATGCTAAACTTTTGTTTTTTGGTTGTACACCATAACGAAAGCTCCTTGATATAAGTGTACATTAAATTATAATCGTGTTAGACGTATACGCAGCCGAAAGCGCTCAAATCCGTAATTTATATAGTGTGTGCTTAAAAGACTGATAAAAGCAAAGCGATGAAATTAAAGTAGTTCTGTATAATACTTTTTGTATATTATACTGGACATTAATTTGTGCATACCACATATGTCCCTTTGTCAGGGCTTCTGTTGCCCCTTTTTAATTTAACAAAATGCATTTAAAAGCTTTGAATTTGGGTCCAAAAATTTAAGATCATATATTGAACCATACAAATCTCGACCTATAGTTGTAACTTCTACGTCAATTTGTATCTTGTGAAGAATGGATTTTTCACATTGGCATTCATATCAAATCTTCTTATTTCTCTACATATGCATATTTCAGTTTATTGTTTGAAACACGACATTTCCCTAAAAGCGAAACGAAAAATAGCATTATTTATGTTTTGCATCGCATTAAACGGTTATTGTATAGTGAATAGTGAATAAACGAATGAATGTAATTCGCTCGAAAATATATATTGCAAGCTCGTGGAATAAACATATCTACTCGGGACAATATTTATAACTATTCATGCGATAACCCTGTATCATGGTATTTGTTTTTGTACGGACGTTTGAATAATACATGATACATTTGTTGTATTATTTTTTTTTGATTTATTTGAACTCTTATATATATGATAGCAGTGTTAGTAAAACAATATCTTTTACATGCTATAAAAAATAAGTTAATTGTTCTACCGAGAGTGTGATTTGTAATTAAATCTGTACTTGCTTACACGACTTGGGGAAACCCCCTTCACTGCTAATCTGTCACGATATCAAACATATTAAAATAGTATTAACTGAAAAGATTAAACAAAAAAATAATACCACATTCGCATTAAGTCGTTCCATATCATATTGGTTAATTCTGTCTATCCCATGGGTGAAATATATATATATATAAAGGTGACGTTCTCGAAATGCCTTTTTGGAAATATAATAATTTATTCAGGGCGTGAATCACGTGTTTTGAAGTGCGTGCGATAACTTTATCAGTAAGAACGTTAAATGTCAGATGTTTCAGTAAGATCGACACTTATTTCAGTGCATACGATATATTTCAGGGCGTATGACACCTATTTCAGAACGATTGTCACCCATTTTGGTGCGTATGACACTTATTTCAGTGCGTACGACATCTTTCTCAGTATGTACGACCCCAATATATATCAGAGTTAATATATACGACACGGGTTTAAGTGCGTACGGCAACCTTTTCAGTGCGTATGCTAACTGTTTCTGTGCGTCTGACATGTTTTTCATTGTGAATGGCACCTTTTTCAGTGCATATGTCACATATTGTAACTGCAATTTACACATGTTTCAGCGTGTATGACTGTATTTCAGTGTTGTTTATTCTTTAGTGTTATGTGTTATTTGTCTTTTAATCATTTGTCTATTTAAAAAAGTGTATTTATTTTCCATTCTTGCCTCTTGGTATCTGCGTACTATTCTTATGTCACTACAGAATAACACTTATATGTAACAACGTGTTAATCGTGCACAATAGCGCGTCGCATGCATCAAACGACAATTGATAAATTAAACAATTCTAAAAACTAAAAAAATAAGTAGAGTATCATGGCGATCTTTTATTTAACATGAAAAAATGCAAAATACAGGACAACGAATGGCAATAGTATGTTATAGTTAATATGTTTTATTTTGTGTGTTTTTTTTAATATTAATTGTTTAACTCACATTTATTTTGATTTTTTTCCAGATATTCCGGGGCACAGAATGAATTTACCAACAACCTTTCTGACCATTTCATGTTTAATTGTAAGAACATTCGCCAATGGAACAGGTAAGGCTGCTTTGTATTTTTATTTACATATTTATAATAATGGTTGTGTATATTCTAACATTTGACCGGTAAATAACATCAAGTAAAATTCTTAAAGGCAAAGGACCGTACAATTTCTGATTTACATTATTTACATTGATATGTTTTGTAGGCATGTATTATATAAATTATTAGTTATCTTACGCTGGTAATGTGAATAATAGCGCAAAAAGCCTAAATCGCGGCAAATTTTACCCATAAAAGTATCTGAATATGACATAAAAACAGATTACAAAACATCTTTAATTTATTTCTCATGTGATTTTGTTGAGATTTTTGAGTTACAAATCAACGACTTAGCTATGAAGTCAAAGGTCGACTTCGTGACGTGACTTCATGTCATGGAAGTACAAATTGTTGAGTATAATAGATTGAAGAGGAAAATATTGCACACAAAAGTCAAACATAGTCAATAGAAGCTATGGTTTTTGATCTATTGATATCTTGAGTAGAAATAACTGAACCAAGAGACTAAATATATTCTGCTTTACAAACAAAATTCAGCGTATTAGTTTTTTTTTTGGAGTTTCCACAAGATCACTATTGATAATTTTTTATGGTGAAAGTAAAACTTCCTCATATATTTAGTTATGACATCAGTTCAAGCTGACAAGTTCAACCCCCGAATCAATTTTGACAAGAAAACAAATATGTAAGATCACGTGTTTTTGTTACGTTTTCCTTACTGTTCACGCAGTCTGTCAGAAGAATTTATATGGGAGTGAGAAACTTAAAGGACATACAGAGAAGAGCCGTAGCCGCTGAGATCGTCTCACTCTAGAGGAAGTAGGGTTTTACTTTAAAAAAAAAATGAGAATGGACATTGGGAACATTTATCTAATTTATAAACCTGCATGTACATATGTTGTGTACAGACACAGAACACTGGTTAATGAAAATAGTTGCTGTTGGCTTATTCAACATTCTTCTGTACGTGTGTAAGCTTTAAGATCAAAATACAAATCATATGTTTTGTTCAAGCACATTAAAACACTTTGTCATACAAATAGTACAAATAGTGTATCCGTATTTTAGTAATTTTAGTAAAGAGTATTATAGTCACTTAATGCGATATAAAGTTATAGACGATAATTTGAAATCACAATTTGATCTTTATAGATGGCAAAGATATACATTTTCCAAGATTAAATTTTGACTAATTTTTGATTTAGCGATCCCTAAAATGTTTTTAGCCTGCTTTAATTACTTATTACAGGGTTTGAAATCAGAACGGAAACTTCGTATTTCTCAACTATTTATATTACAGCAAATTATACGACTCCTGTTAAGCATTTAAGATTGCCAATGTTTACATGTTTTTATTTTTCGGTTGCGCAATAAGAGGCATATCACGTCAACCCTTTACAGTAGAAATTGAAAAAAGACAGAATTGACTCATACAATGCAATCACGCTATCTTACGTTGACATAATAGGTAAAATTACAATGCAATCACGCTATCTTACGTTGACATAATAGGTAAAATTACAGAACTACAATAATAGTTTCCGGGGTTTTATTGGAGACTTATTAGTATCTGTTATGTCCTGCGATTTTATTTAGTAAAACTATCTTGATCACACTTCGCACAATATCGGCGTAAGATTTATATTTTAGAATCGCCCTCTGTTTTGCGTTTAATAAGTCTATTTTCAGTAGTTGCATTAGATGTGAAAACATATGCGCCATTTTGTCGATTCATTTAACGGAAGTATATCGAAGAATGTATCCGATGAATTAACCTTCCGCGCGGCAAATAATCTTACATTTCCGGTACTTAGACGGCGTCATTAATATTGAATGTTGAAAGGCCATCTAAATGGAGGATATTTAAAACATACAGTTTTGTTTAGCAGTACTTTACTAGTGTTAAAATCCCTGCTTGTATTTAAGTCTTTTCAAATTGTCCCCTTTGTTTGGATTATCACGCTGATTTATGTTTTAACGTCTTTTAAACAGAACTCAAAACCTGGTGGTAAAATTCAAAACACAGGTATTCGTGCAATTATTCCATAAAATGAAAGTTCACATTACTGTTGATGAAATAAAGATAGAACAATGAGAACTGTATTGATGAAAATCACATTTAATTGTAAATGTCCTGTTCGTGTTATTTGTAAATATACTGATATTTGAAAACAACCTATTTGTTGGATAAATAACATAATATTCATACGTGAATATTTAGTAACACTTTTTTACATGTAATCACAGGATCATTGCTCACTTTTTGAACAATATACTATTTTCATAAATTTTATTCAGTCAATACACACAAAATATTTAGACCAGTGTTTGCGCGTTCACACAATTAGTATATAAAGTTCAGCAGTTCAAAGCATTTTGCAATTTGAAGCTGTTAAATGAAATTTAAGTTGGTTATAGTATTTCTAATTTTGTATCATTTCTTTTTGCATTGACAGGATTTGAACAAAGCGAAAGCGAAGATGCAGATCTTGCGCATACAATAAGGATGCGTGCTTCGCATATACCACGGTTTGTTGGTAAACGGACAATGGGCGAGGACGAAGTTGAAAAGTTACTTATAAAACAACAAGAAGAAAATGATGACCAAGAAAATGAACAAAAATTCTTAATAGATTTGCTCAAAAGTTATGATGAAAGTTTGTCTGAATCGCAACACCTTTCAGGAGATTTTAATACACAGACTGATGCAGAGTCAAATTCAGAATTATCGCCATTTGAAAGAGAAGCAAAATGGGCTCCGAGATTTGTTGGCAAACGGCGGTCGCCTATGTTTGTTGGCAGACGGCGAGCACCTTTATTTATTGGAAAGCGCTACGCACCAAGATTTGTTGGCAAGCGAGGAGCACCAATGTTTGTAGGAAGGAGAGGATCCCCTATGTTTGTTGGACGGCGCGATTCCCCGTTGTTTGTTGGTAAAAGAGAAAATGCTCGACCAGCTGATACTAGTTATTATGTTGGAGGAAAAAGGTCAGTTAATGCAGCAAGCGAATACGAGCAAAATAGCGCTAGTTTAAACAGTTTAAATTTCGATATGCTTAACAATGATATAAAGAACAAAAGGGAAAGGGAACGGCTTTATTTACCTCAGGAAAATCAAATTTTAAATGATCATCCCATGTTTTCTGATTTTTCAAAACGATTTGTTGTACCAGAATTTGTAGGGAAAAGGGAAGGCAACAGTTTGCCCAATATTCTTTCACAGAAGCGCTTTGACACTCCGTTTTTTGTTGGGCGGCGGCGCAGCGCTGATTTTGCATTAGATGATTTAAATCCAGGTTTAAGCTATGTAGTACCTACAATGCAACGAGAATTAATAAGTAATGAGAATGGCAGGACGTAAGTGCGATGTTGTTTTGGTGGTCACAATTAATCCTTATGTCATATTAGAGTATAAACGTACGCATGCGCGATTCTTGTAAAACGTTTTCGAGTTCTCAAAAATATTTCTGCTGAAGCAAATCACTATATGTGTTTATGAAAAGATAAAGTCAAATAACTCGAATACGTTTTACAAGATACAGTATATGCACAAACAGTCAGCAATTACCTCTGCGGTTTCCGGGCGCACACGCACAAGTATTGGGAAAGTATTATATAATAGCATGCGCATGGCTATATAGGATTTAATATTGCAGGGCAAGTGTGCTATATCTATAATATACTGTATGTAATGTAATATATATTATATATTTATAATCACCGACAATTCTTTGTTTGCATTTTATTTTCTGAACCAATGAAATATTTTCTAACACTTTAATGATCTTTAATCTATTTTAACTTATTATCTTTGTAGATTTCCCCCCTGGTTTTATTAAACTGAAATTTAAAAATGACTTTAGACAGTATCAACCATCCGTTCTGCATCCTCCCTGTCCGATCATCATCAATAACTTATGACAAATATAAAAGTAATGTAAAAAAAATTATAATACTCAATAAAATCGTTAAAGATGAAAAGCAAAAACTCAAATATTTACTTATAAGGATGAAAACCCGAATATTTCATGTTTTAATTTTGAGTGTTAAAATGATCGAAGTGCCGCAGATAAAATTGATATTTGATTTTTTTTTTCTTAAATCAAATTTTGAACAAATTATAGAAAAGCAACTTATGATCACTTATGCATGAAATCACTCAATACTTGACAATGTATAACGTGGCAGGAATGTAAAAGTTTCATTACACAAGAAAGCAGTTTTTACAAGCTGCATCAAACATTCACTAAATTGTAGTTTTACGCCGATTAATTTAGTCTTAATATCTGAACTGTTCGCAGGATGCAAAAAACCCGTATAGTGGAATAGTTTTGAATTTGAGCATGTCCCACTATATACAGTTTTTTTTACAAAGAATTGTCCAAGTTTGTTGTTGTATATCATAACCATTGTGTTTGTTTGTCAGGTTCACATTTATTGTCGAGGGAAGTATATATGTTAATCTTAATAACTTAAATATCTTTGACTTAATATAATTATTTCTTTATGCCTAGTTATTTGTTCAGATCAATATCGACCAAATTTATTTGTTAAATTTTATATTTTGCAGCAGAACATAGTTTTATTTTCCATAGCATTTTTAAAACTTAAACGAATCGTGAAGAATTAAGATATAATACAATGCATTTCGTTTTACTTACCTACCTCAATCAATTATTATAATCATATTCTTCATTTTGTAGATGATCTAGGCGATTCTGACGCCGTAGACCGAGCTCTCCAAATTTCTGCTAATCTCCTCACCACACCCGATAATGACTCGCCTCCGTTAGACATTCCATATCTTTCTAGTGTCAAGTATCTGGAAAATGGCAGACTACCAAGTATTCAATCCTTAGCTTTTACGGATCCCGGTCAGGACGATGAAAAAGAAGAATTAAAAAAATATTTAGAGTTTTTAGGGAAAAAAGACAAAAAATATGCCGAGTTTATTGGTAAAAGAATGAGCTGGAAACCCTTTCAAAGTAGCGTCAGTCAAAAGCGCGGTATGGAATTCATTGGAAAAAGAAACATGGAGTTCTTAGGAAAGCGCAATACTATTCCTGTAGATAAACGATACATGGAATTTCTTGGGAAACGTGCAATGGAATTTTTGGGTAAACGCACAATGGAATTTCTCGGTAAACGTTACGCTTCTTACAGATATGGAAAATTACAACAAAGACGCCGCGGAGATTGGATTGGCTAAATATTCATCGTTTGTTTACTAAACGTTTTAAGTAGCTAAATATGGGTCCGGTTATATCCGAAAGTTCTAGATATTAATGCTTTTGTAAATATTTCCCATCAAATCATAACTCATTATGCATTCACATTTTATTTTAATGTTCTTTTTGCGTTGTATCGTGTACATACATAGTTTGTTAATAATGTTTCGGGTGCGAAGAGTGAGAATAAAAGCTAAATTTGGATATTTGATTTTTAATAATGCCTTAAGACTCCCATTTTATATATTCATTATTTATGTATCAGCAGTTCTAAGAACTTTGAGCTAGCTTTCAGCATTTGGGAGCATTCTTTGATACATTTTATTATTATTTTACAAGATAGGATGTAATTGTTACAATATGTAATTTTGATTGTGAGGTTTTTTCCTATGTTACTCTTATTATTCCTTTGATTGAGGTTAACATGGAAAGTATTGAAATGAAGAATGAAAAGAAGCTATCATGATCTAACTAAATATTTTTTATGGCTGTGTTGGACGTTAAAATTTCAATAAAGGATGCAACTATAACTCACGAAATTGAAAAGAAACTTTGGTTGATAACACAACTTTACGACAAAAGAGATGATTTCCCCGCCCCATCTGTGAATGTTCAGAGCCTGCATACGTAAAATATATCTCTCAATTGATACTTTATTCCAGAGCGTGCATACCTATTATATATCTCTCAATTGATACTTTATTTCAGAGCTTGCAGTTCCTATCATGATTTGCTTGATAAAGGGTTGCTGGTTACAAGGAATTTTAGAAACCAATAGTTCAGTGGGGAAATTAAAATCAATCCTTCGAAAATTTTACGGAAGATCATGAGTTGGTTGACCATTAAATGATAATAATTGAAAGATGACGACGGATGTGTTTCAACTGTCGTAACCACAATCCTGTCCTGCTATCCTCGAATGTGACCTAACGAATTGACTTATCACTGGTCTTGTAAAATTTACATTATCAGCAAGACTGTTGCCATATGAGCAAGATCTGATTACCCTTCCGTCAATCCTGATATTCTTTGTTTTAACGGGGTTCGTGTTGCTCTGTCTTTGGTTTTTAAAGTTGTGTTTTAGATACTGTCTTAGGTAGCAATAAACAGTTAGGAAACATGTTAAAATTTGCCCTTATAAATATTACTATACCCCTTTTCATTGCTTTCTTGCAATATTAAGCTTACTGTTTGTGTCATATATGTGCATATGTATGTCATCAGAATCTTCCATAGATTTTATAACAATAAAATGGTAAAATATGATTTCTTTTAGGTGTATCCATGGCAACAATCAGCATTTATTTGTTATAAAATATTGCATAAAGGGGGGAAAAGATGTCACATATCTCCCCAAAATTTGGCCAAAAGCAGGATTTCAATTGCTTGAAGTCACACCTTTTCTGAAACTGTTTACATATATCTTTCAATAAATCCAATGCAAATCAAATGTCTTTCATCTCAATTTTTTGTAAAATTGCGTCAAAAACTTCGTGTAGAAAAAAACTGTTTGTAAAAATTTCATTAATTTCTGGACCAATGGCCGGTCTAGCTATGAAAATCCGGAGAGTCAAACAGAAAACAGCCCATAAAATATGTATAAAATAATCTTGATGTTCTTCTAAACCATCTTTGAAGGCTAAATTAGTACTCAGCTGTCTAAAAATGAATTTTATTACACAATAACTTTTATATTTGAAAAATCCCCTAACTGTGTATTGCTACCTTATGTCTGTTGATCGTTTTTCGTCCATAGCCATGACATTGTCAGTTTGTTTTTGACCTACCTTTCTTCTCACTTTTGTGTTCCAAAAAACTACTTTTACCCTACTACATGTTCACATAGTCTTAGAGTTTTCGTGTATTTTGTTTTAATGTGTTAGGTAGTTAGGGAATTTGATATTATCTTTGGTCTCTGTAAAATTTATCCAGACTTTCTCAGATTAAGGAGGTGATTGACATATAGTATGGGCTGAATGTTCACCTCTAGATGTCTTCTGTTTTTGTGTCGCTGAGAAGTAGTCTATCAGCCTCAATGCCCGATATGTATAATTACCGCATTTTATATCTTTGAATTCTGTTTTCAATAAACAGAACTTCTAAATGGTGACGACAGCAGAACATTTAGGATTCAAATGTGCAATCACATGCGATTTTGATGACCCTAGATGTTCTTTTAGTCATACGGATCAACCCATGTACAGATGTTTTTTTCTAGATCATTTTGTCACGATTAGAGACATTTCCCTAGTAAAGCAGTCTAAGTTAGGTGTTATTGTTGCGTTTAATCTTCCCGGGTTTCAATTATTTTATTCTTAATATCAATGTTCACGTTTTGGTTTATAAATGGTGTTTTAAACACTTCATAGAAGTAAAGAAAAAAAATCAAGATTTTTAGCTTTCTGGAATGATCTTTATAAGGAACAATCGTGATTGAACGAATAATATATATAAAGTCTAAAACCATTAAAATTTAAAAGGGGTCAAAGTGATGTAATAAACAAACGTCAATGAGTCGGCAACCCAGCAATATAGTTATTCCATATATGCGTTTATTATACCGTGTAAGGCGTCTCTATTCTAAATCCGTTGGATGTGTATTGATTGATACTTACGATAGGAGAACATGCTTTGTTTTAGGTGTATTTGATTTTTAACTAGCTTTCAGTTACTGTGAATACTTTGCTTTCGGTGCTTTGTGTCTATTGTCTTTATAGTTTTTGTGCCTCGATATGATCTTTCGAGTTAAGACAATTGCAAATGTGCATGTCCAAAGTCAGGAACCTGCAGTCAATGGTGGCCCATTGTCCGCCAAAACCTTGTTTAATCTGCTCTGCATAACTTGGTTAAACATTTGTGAATAAAGTGAACACCTACAATCTACAATCAACACCAAATGTCTTATGGATAGAAATAAACAGACTTTAACCTATAATGGTTTACTTTTTAAATTGTTATTTGTATGGAGAGTTGTCTCATTGGCACTCACACCACATCTTCCTATATCTAGACACAACGACAACCACCGATTTTACAGGGTTAAACTATAATGAAGAGTAATATTCAGAAGAGAAAAAAATCGCAGTATATAAATCCCCAATGAAAAACATATAGAATGAAATTCATAGCAGTGTGGTCGACGGTAATACGTTTGTTAGTAATTGAACTGAAAAAATTACCTATAACTTGTTTGTCATTGGCAATTTACTTTATGCTCACTCGGTCTATCAGAAGCCTTCCAGTGGGGATTTAAATAATCACTTGTTACACATTTCCATACATAAAATTAAAACTTTTAAGAATTTCAAAATTATGGAAAAATTCAATTGTAGTATGGTGGTAAAGAAATGCAAGATTTTAAACTGATATAAGATTCTATTTTCTCCAAAATATGTACAAGAGTTATTCTTTACAAATGGTTATTGAATTATTGTGCTTTATTTGCTACTCTATTGTGGTAAACGCTTTAAACAAATTCAGGTCAAAATTGTCATTTTCTTACATATATTAATACTGGATCGATGAGGCACCGACCATCACTGTTTTTCTACTCTTTTGTTGGGTTGTTGTCGCTTTGATACATTCCCC
Organism: Mytilus edulis; assembly: GCF_963676685.1. Classification (NCBI taxonomy): domain Eukaryota; kingdom Metazoa; phylum Mollusca; class Bivalvia; order Mytilida; family Mytilidae; genus Mytilus; species Mytilus edulis. Next base: position 3,512,686 of record NC_092344.1, read on the forward strand.
GTAGACCGTTGGTTTTCCCGTTTGAATGGTTTTACACTAGTAATTTTTGGGCCCTTTATAGCTTGTTGTTCCGTGTGAGCAAAGGCTTCGTGTTGAAGGCCGTACCTTGACCTATAATAATGGTTTAATTTTATAAACTGTTATTTGAATGGAGAGTTGTCTCATTGTTACTCATACCACAGCTTCCTATATATATCTAAAATTCAGTTTGACAGCTTCAGACGTACTAATTTGTGACCTTTTTTAACTGGACCAAATCACTTCTTAACATAAAGATTTAGCACCCAAATCTCGTTCTAAAATAAAATTTCCGACCAGATACAAGTTCGAAAGATATACATAATTCGACAACAACAATCGATAAATCGCTTTGACGTCCAAACACATGCATAGTAACTTTTAAAGCCAGTTGATGATCATAACAAAATATTATCAAATCATAACAAAATCACAAGTAAAGAAGACTTTAGTATTCAATATAAATCAAAACGTAAAGGTTATTCCTGCATTAGTTTTTCGAATCATTTTATTTAGGCGTTGAGAACCTTTGGTGACCCCACAGTTTAAATGTCTATCATAGTTACGTCGTGAACAATGAGCATTATAGACGAACGTTCACCTAATTTGCCATTATAGAACGTCAATCAATGGCCACAGCTATACTCTTATGAATTTCATTCTATCACCATACTCTCAGATGTATATCAAACCACAATCTACAGGTTAAACAATACTAGATGACAAATCCGAGTTCTGTACACAATAACCGAACCTATATTTGCGAATATTGTGAACAAATTCATCGAGAATTAGATCTGAGTCATATTTGGAGAATTTGCAAAATTGTATAAGATATAAGTGTTGATATTTTTCTTCAATGGAAGACAGTAATTTGACCTCCAGATGTTTTTGGTTTTTGCGTTGTTGGATTGCTATCTCATGGACGTATGGTATGACCCACACATAATTTTATTCATATTTCTGTCATGAGCAAAGGCTTTGATTTTTAATATATTTGTTTCACATAGAAAAGAGAAGTAATTTATGCTCTTTGAATAAATTTATTTCCGGAAAACGTTCATGTAAAAATTAACAAGTGTATCCCATGCATAATTGATTGAGTCTGAGTTAAGAACAAATTGAATGTTTGCTACCGATGTCAGTGCTCGAGTACGTAGTGTCTAAAAAAGGTGTATGCCCTCCTCGAAACCAAACTATATATAAGCCATGCACAAGTACATACAAAGTTTGTATATTCATTAAGATAACAAAAGAACAATCAAAGCCATCCAAGGTCAAACTTTCTGAGACAGTTCAAACGACAGGTTTAGTGCAACACATAATTTATAAAATGAACATAGTTATTAGAAAATTGATGATTTTAATCATGTTGGACGGAGGAATGTCACCGTGGGACTGTTGAAGCGAGAACAATCTTCTAAGGAAAAGGATGATACGATCAATAGGATTTTTTAAGTTGGTTACGATACTGATTAAAAGTTTTTTTTCGAAACCACAATTGTAATATTTATAATACATCTGTTCACCTATGAAACTTGAAATACACATTGAAATGCACATTGTCTTATTTTCATTATTATAAAAATGATAAAATTGCATTTCTAGAAGTTTGTTACACTGATATTTAATAATGCTGTTCTGATCGATTGTTATTATGAGAAGGGATAATAATATTTTTTGTAAGCTTATTTTTTACTTTAATCTATTTTCGTTATCAGTTTTTAATAGAAAGCATTTCTGAACGTATTCTAGTAATCGGTAGTATCGTTGCGGATAACTTGTCAGAGTTTGGAGAGTTCCATTTGTTAGAAAAGGTTGGCAATGTTTCCAACAGATTTTCCACTATGAGTAAGAGAGCATAGAAATATGGGGGTCATCTTCTCCCATACTTATAATTACAACTCTTTATTTTTCTAAAACTTTTTCATTTCCAATTTAGTAGCTTTATTGCTACGTTAATGTTGTTTAATGCAAACACATAGATATAAGATGTGGTATGATTGTTTTGAGGCAACACCTCTTCCAAAAATCAACTACAGGTAAACGTGATCGGCCTTCAAAAACCCAAAAAACAATATAAAACTGTAATAGGCATCGGAAATACTGAATGTGAAACAATGAGAAAACTGACCATATGGACAATAGTCATGATGTTTCCAATATTTTCTCTTCTATCTTATACAATTTTGCAAAACCTCAAAATATGACTCTGATCTAGTTCTCGATGAATTTGTTCACAATATTCCCAAATATAGTTACGGCTATTTTGTACAGAACTTTAAAGTCTAATTTCTTAAAGCTTATATAGAAAAGACGTTATAACTATCAACGATTAGACATCACGAAATGCTGTAAAATTAAAACAGCAGAACATTACTGACGAGCTTGTTATCTTATTTGGGATAGGCACCTGAACACATGCGGCTATAACATAGTAGTTATTCAAGATCTCATTTCTCTTTGTTTTGGCTCCTATGTGGCTGAATATTAATCTGAAGCAATCACTAGCCTGTCATCACTGAGGTTGTGAGTTCGAACCAAATACACATTTTTCAGGAGCGTTCGACTTCTATCTTTTAAAATTAACTTGGATTTCTAGATTACATGTCAAAGGTCAGTGTTTCTTTTAGAATATCCAGCTTCATCCACCCAGAGAAAATGGCTTCCATAATATAGCCAATAGTGTGGTATCTTGATAAGTGATATAACAAAAAGTCCTTTGAGAAAATACAATGAAAAGCAGTTCGAATAAGCACTACACTCTGTAATATCAGTAAAATAGACCGACGACACGAATGAGCGCAAACAAACATTGGAGGATGAAAAAAATCTGGTGGTTTTGAAAAGTTAATTTGCTGGTTGTATACAATGTATAATAGAAGTTCATACAAAGTAAAACAAAATTATCAAAACTATTGGTCCGTACGAGACCAAACCAACAAAACCTGCAACCAATACCACCATACTCCTTAGAAAAATATATATCAAAGTAACTACATAAGCACGAGGAATGAAATTGCAAATACAGAATTTACTACACTTAATCAAAGGGGGACTAGCTGCCAAATTCATATTCACTGATTTGACTTAAATTCTCATAATTGATTTATAACCATGTAAAATATGTATCCAAATTAAGAAAAGTCGAAAATAAACAATTAACAGGGCATGGGATCGATAATATGTAGCTTCGTTTCGTGTAAATTTGAGTTTTGACGCTATATAACTAACTATTGACTTGACCTCTGAATACCTCCGATGGTCATATTAGCGATATAAACATACATATAAGTATGAATAGAAAGTGAACTCGAGCAATTCGATTTTTCTAGGTCTGTTTAATTTCATATCATAGAATATGAAAATATACGATGATCATCGTTTTAACTGTATACTATGTTTTGTTTTGTGAATCGAATCAGTCAATAAAATTATTTACCTTTGTTTCACTTTCAATGTTGACATTCTTTTCCTTTAAATAACCGAACACGCACAGGCCATGCTCTATCCATCTCTAGCTAAGGGTTAAAATTGAAATTCACATGAATACGGATTCAATGAGGTTGAATTATTCACTTGGCAATGTTTCTCAGCATAAATTGACAAAATTGAACCATACTGACTGTTGAAGGCGAATATATTGTTTCACTATTTCACTTTCAGTAATGATTGAACAAAAACAAAATCATACTTTAGAATTTTTATATATCTCGTAGCTAGTGCCCTTTTATGCTAATCACTTAGTTCAAAAATTGTAGATAAGAAATCGACGTAAAAACGTATCACATGCACTTGTGTTTTTTAATACCATCTTCGTAAGGTATAATCACAAGTTAAAATGACAATTTAAAACATCAGATAGCTCGAAAACCATATTGTTTTATTATCTTAAAGCCCCAGTCACACTGTCACGTTTAACTACGTTTTAAAATGCTACGTTTCAATTACGTTTTGAATAAAAATGTCCCGTTATTTTGAAAGCTAGGTTTTACTTGGTTTGTGCTTCGTTCTTATCACGCGTTTTGCGACGTATTATATTAGTACGCGAAGACCCACGTTTCCACCACGCATTGATACGTTTCGATACGTACTGAGTAAGCACGTTTTGTTACGTTCCGATAATTACTAGGTTTCTATTTCGTTTCAATTTGCGGTACGTTTGTTGTTAAATTTCAAAACATACGGGGCAGGTTCCGTTTTGAACAGAGGATCACTACGTTTCGATATGCTTCCGTTATGTATATTCCCGTTTCGCTACGCTTTCAAAACGTAGTAAAACATAGCTCTGGGGCTGGGGCTTTAATGACAGACAAGTTGGTATTGATGGGCGACTAGAACGAATTCTTCTGTCCCTATAATGCAAGTTTGACACCTTGAACTATTTCCACCAATCAACATTGATTTCCGGTAACTAGGATCTTCTACCTTCTTGTATATAATTAGATATCTTGTGTTATTCATACAAAAGATAGAAGATCCTAGTTACCGGAAATTAACGTTGATTGGTCGAAATAGTTGAAGATGTAAAACTTCCGTCAAACTTGCGGATGAGATTGAAAGTAGAATGTTGAAAAAAAGTGGATTATCTAGACATAGAAAGGTCGTTGATCCTAGTAAGTCACACGAAAATGTAGAAAAATCGTGTATCTTCAAGTGTATACAGGTACGGATGTCTGACAAATACAACAAAAGCGAAAAATGAGCGCAAACAAATTTTCCGAGATCTCCTGTTTTGAAATGGCACTGCTTTCTATCTCTATATAGAAAATAGCAAAATCAATAAAAAGCGAATGTAAATTAGTAAATATATGCTTTATAGGGACAGAAGAATTCGGTCTAACGGGCGACCTACATTGACGAGAATTTGAATATGACAAGCCTTACGTTTGCGCAAAGTTACCTGTAATTATCGGAGTATATTTCCTGTGATTTTATTCTAAGAATAACCTGAATTTTACGAGTTTTTTTTTAAAGGAAAATGAGCTATCTCGATATTCGTGTTTTTTTATTTGTTTTCGTTTATTGTTTTCTTATTTTTTATATGAATTAATATATTTTAGAAAAGTCTTATTCGTTTATATAAAAATTAATAAGCACTACGAGGATAATACAGTGAATATCATGCAAAGGAACATTTAAAGCATACTTGCATTCATGAATATAACACAGTGTACATGTGTATGATATCTACGAGAACCACCTCAAATCAGTCATTGGTACTTGTACCCTAGTTATTTCAGGTAACAATTTTCGAAAGGCGATTCGAAATGTCAAAAGCAGTCTTCTTTATTTTGTTATGAATTTGCTGTCTTTCTAATTTGCATTTATCAATGAAAAATGCATATTCATTGGTTACCGGTTGTAACACTTAAATCATTCTTAGTCCTAATTCTACATGTGTACATATGCCTCTCTATGAACGCGTCGAAATTGACAATGGACATTAAATTGGCTTATTGTTCTAACATAATTTGTGACATTCAAAGAAAATTACGAACTAGAACAGCATATCACATCAAATATGTCTAAATAAGAACGATCGGCTCTTTCCCAATTAAGATGTGGGATTCTTCCTATACGCATTGAGACTTGAAGGTTCCGTAACGAAGCGCTACCAGACCGAATATGTGTACTGTGTGAAAAGCAAGAGGTCGAAGATGAAAAACATTTTATGTTAAACTGTCCATGATATGACAAACTTAGACAAAGCTTTCTACCTATGGCCGCATTATACAATTTTAGTGACAATAGCGAAAAAATTATCCATTTATTGAAATACTATCAAATTCAAACTGCAAAATTTGTAAATTCAACTTTCATTCACAGAAAAAAACACTTTACGTCTAATTCTGTATTTTTATTTTGTAAACTTTTACGTTTTCGGATATGATATTATATTGCTAAAGTGACATATAGGTCCAATGGGTAAATATCAAATTGCTATGTATATAATTGCATAAATGTATGTTGTGATACACATGTTACTATTATAAATAATTACGGTTATGTTCTTCTCATATATGTTATGATGGTATGATACTAAACCCCTAACGGGAAGGATTGTGCCTGATGTTCATATGATGAAATCATAATCTTTCAGTCAGTTTAGTTGAAGTCTGGAGCTGGCATGTCAGTTAACTGCTAGTAGTCTGTTGTTATTTATGTATTATTGTCATTTTGTTTATTTTCTTTGGTTACATCTTCTGACATCAGACTCGGATTTCTCTTGAACTGAATTTTAATGTGCGTATTGTTATGCGTTTACTTTACTACATTGGTTAGAGGTATAGGGGGAGGGTTGAGATCTCACAAACATGTTTAACCCCGCCGCATTTTTGCGCCTGTCCCAAGTCAGGAGCCTCTGGCCTTTGTTAGTCTTGTATTATTTTAATTTTAGTTTCTTGTGTACAATTTGGAAATTAGTATGGCGTTCATTATCACTGGACTAGTATATATTTGTTTAGGGGCCAGCTGAAGGACGCCTCCGGGTGCGGGAATTTCTCGCTACATTGAAGACCTGTTGGTGACCCTCTGCTGTTGTTTTTTATTTGGGCGGGTTGTTGTCTCTTTGACACATTCCCCATTTCCATTTTCAATTTTATTACTTACTTACTTACATAATAAAAATGTCATTAACTGGTTATTTTGTTTCTATGACGCTTGGTATTCATACTGAATTTTAAAATAAAAATGTTGGTTATTTCGTAGTGTTTCGAATTGATTTATATTGTGTCAGTGTTTTCAAAAATACAATGGATGAGTGGGAAAATGTATGTATGATAAGAATACAGTAAGTCAAACTTAAGCTTAGCATTGCGTGATCTAGATTTGATTCTAATAGGAAAATAATGCTCCTTTAAATTAGACATATGGCCCTTTTTTATTGTTTTACATAAAACATGTCCCCACTCAGTGTCATTCGATACTGAACTCAAATAGTTTTGCTTCATTTTAACTCTTAAAGAATCAGTGTATCTTGCTGGCCTAGATTTTCACCTATGAACGCCTTTATTGGTTAAAATAATATTGTGGTTTAGTATTAACAGCTCCAGAATGAATTGATGTCATTTGGTTTGGTTTTAACATCTCATATATATTTTTTTCATATTTTTAATACTCATAAAAAGAAAATTCATTAATACTTCCTCGTTGTCCCTTTTATTGTTAAACCAGTATCTTTTTTATCGTCTCTTATTCCAATCGTAACTTTTAGTGCGTCAAACCAGTGCATTTCGGGAAACGTTCCACTTTTGCTATATGGCATCCAATTTTGTTGTTGTTATGTCTTTGTAACAAAGACAGAAACTATAATAAAAATAAGAAAAAGTAATAGCTGATCATTATGAAAGCTCGATACCATATTTCAATGAGAAATATTTTTTTTTAAATCATAAGAAAAATCACAAAATCGGACTCGACATGGAAAATGACAAAATCCGATTTAATCCAGACTGTCGAGATCCAATAGTACTACAAAAGAGGGTTCACAGCAGATAAGACAGTATTTGTGTGTCCCAAAGCTAAAAAAATCATCAGATATATTCTCATATATGCACAATTCATGTACAAAATTGTTTTAACCCATTGGTATTGCATTAACACGATTCAAACTAACAAAATCCGGTTTTCTTAAAGCAAAAACAAACATTATGTTTTTCAAAAACGAATTATATTTCCAAAAGATATTTAAAGAAAATATTTTCACCCATGATAAATATATTTATATTCACAGTTTTCTGCGAAAAAAAAGGAATATCTGACAGTTTAACTTAAAATATCATCGAGTATAAATACATTTAGAAGAATTCGATATTAAATTTCTTTACTGCAAATCTGGTCGCAGACTGAAGGTAGCTTGCGAAATCAATCCATTTGAATACATTGTTTCGTAAATCTAGATAATATTGTGTGAAATTAGTTGAAGTTCAAAATTGTTTAAAAAAAAGTATACCAAGACTGAAATAAACAAAGATTTGAAACGTATTTTCGTTATTGACCAAGCTGACAATGAAGACAACAATTCACCAGTATAAGTAGTATGCCAAGATAATAATAATAATAATAATAATAAAATCTACTAACGTCGGTTATAAAAAAAAAATCGTAAGGGTTTCGCCGAACCTTGTGTCTCGCCTACTTTTGCTGATATTCTGATTGGTGTAAGAGAACAAAAATGGGTTGGTAGGAGATTCCAATTGATATAGGAGATATTTGTAATGGTTCCGAGGAACCCAGTGTTTTGCCTACTTTTGCTGTTAATCGCACGCTTAACAAAAATGGGGAAAAATATTTAAAAATTTTCCTCTGGATAACATCTTTTGATTGTAACAAGTTACTGTCCAAGTTTGGATTTTTTTTTATCCAGGATAGCTTAAGAAAATAATTAAAATTTCAAAACTTTAACCACAGAGTGAATGTAATGTTTACTGGCAGAAAAAACTAAGTGTATTAAAAGTAAAATATGGATAAACAGGATTTCTTTTACAAATTTCAGTTTTGGATATTATCTTATGATCATAAACAAGGTTCTATCCAAGTTTGGTAGAAATTCAGGATAGGAAAGTTATTAAATTTCAAAAACTTTACCCACAGAGTGAATATTTGTGTATGCCGCTGACGACAGTTGAACTCTGGTGGATAGTTGTCTCATTATCAACTTTATGTGTACTCAACCAAATTATTATGCTATTCTGTGTAAAATATATACACGTATCCATGTTTTTATATGTTTCCTTCGTGTCAGAGCTCCGTATACTTACTTTTAAGATTGCACAATACCTTGTCCATATTTACTGTTCATATAGGTACTCTGGAGTGAAGTCACTACATGGTTATGTGTAGGCTGTTAGAACTTTGATGTCGGTATTCAAAATCTTACAGCTGATACTGAGTCTTTATAAAACGTCACCAGTGTCTGATCAGAAAGTTGATGAGCCAAGAATATGTCAAAAAACGTCTCAACGTGTTTCTCGGAAGTTCATTGGAAGATACCAAGGCCTTGTTGATAAACATGAAGTATTACCTTTACAAATAATACACTATGGTCTTGAAGTGTAGATTCTATGTACCGACGTTGTTTACGCTCATTAACAATGAAACGGTAAAAGATTTAACTTAGGTAGAAGCTACAAAAATTCGAGAACTTTTATAAAAGTTTTCACACATATTTACCAAACATGACGCAGACTTCGGATGGACAAATATTGCAAAACATAGAACTGATGTTCAAAATGCAAAGCTCACAAGAGAACCTCCAGACGGGTTCCATACCATCGTCAGTGAGAGTATGACAGGCTATAAATGATATGCTACACACAAATGTGATAGAACCGTCAACAAGTCCTTGGGCATCAGGGTGGTAATTTTCAGAAAAAAGGATGGATCGATACGTTTCTGTGTTGACTATTGTAGGTTAAATAAGGTTTCCACTGAAGATGCATATCCTCTTCCTATGACTGACGATACTTTAAATAAGTTGTCCGGAGCAAAGTTGTTCAGCGCTATTGATATGTGAACAGGATACTGACAAGTAGAATTTGAGGCTAAAGACCGTTCAAAACCCGCAAGGTCTTTTCAGTTCCAAGTGATTGGGTTCGGTCTTTGCAACGCCCTAGTCACCTTTGAACGATGAACTGAAACCGTGCAAGCAGGTGTGCAATGGGAAGTTTGTTTAATATATTTAGATGATGTACTTTATTTCGGAAAAACCTTTGACGAAATGTTAACAAACCTTGGTTTAGTTTATGAAAGACTTTTGGCTGCAAATCTCAAACTCAAACCACGAAAATGCTTTAAATTGTTTGCAAACCAGATAGAGTACTTAGTTCATATTTTTACAGAAAACCAGACATTTAGTTTGGACATTTTTATAGCAATTCAAAATTACAACATTTCACCTTCAGCATGATAATGACTATAAAATATCTATATAATCTGTTAGACATAATTTGCACAACAACATTTAAGTTGAGTTAAAACTCTTATCGGAATGTAAGAATGTTTAATTATATCACCTTGCAATTTCATGACTTGGCTGTGGTTTTCTACAGCAATCTGTAAAAAGTTGAACAGTTTAATTATGTATATCAAATTGCAATTTGGTCAGAATTTTGATTAAGTTGCAATAGGCGGAGAGCAACACTAACAGTCAAGTCACAGTAGTTATAACCATTCAAGTATATAAAATATATTTAACTAATTTTGACAATTTGAACAATATAGTGACACTTTTTCTTGAGGATGTCTTTTTTTGCACTATTACAATTGTATAGAAGGACGTTGCTAAGTGCTGATAAGTTCGGTGAAGGATGAAAGGAATATTCCTTTGACATTTATGTTTGTTTTGATGTTTATTCCATTTCAAATTTATAATTCTGTGTATCAATGAAGAACAACATTTTAATTTATATAAATGCTATCCATGCATGTGCAGATGTCGAACACCGGAACATCTAATTTAGTATTTATTTTAGGATGACTGCCTTTATCAATATCAATACTGTTTTCTTTTCTTTTTCTACTTGTTATTGTAATAATTTGTGCATATCTAAATTTAAATAGATTATTCTGGTTGTAATTGGCATCTTTGATTGACAATAAACAATTTACAGATGGGACATTCGAAGCTTTAGTTTTTGTTGGTAGGTAGTAGAAGCCATCTTATTAAAAGGTAAACTATTGGAATAGTCGAGGTAGATGACTGGCCATATTGATATCAATTACTTCAAAGCAACTCAGTGAATTAAAAACAATAACATATGTTGAAACTCTCTGCATTAAATGTTATATCTAATTTGATTAAAGTAAATTCAATATACGCGTGTCTTCAGAGTTTAAGAAATAACGCAATTAAGAATTGATAGAATGATGCGTTCTCTAATTCAAGGATTGTAGTTTTCCTAAGGATGTGTTGGAATTGGTAATTGATATTTTGAACAGATAAAAACTAAGACAATATATATTCGTTTAACACTTTTTTATGGCTGTAACGAACAGATCGTGTAGCAGTTAGTTATTGATGTTTTAAATTCGTGAATGAAGATGTTAGCTTTCAGTAAACTCATTTGAAGATTTGTTTTTAATTAGCCATTTGAATGTACTGTTAACATTCCCTTTTTAAAGGGATAAAATTCGACTGTTTTGGGGCTTGTTTGAAGGTGAATTAAATATCCCACATCAGATCAACCAAACATATTCAAAAATGAGAAGGCTGAGAACATGCCGATAGACTTTTAACTTTGTTTATTCGAGCGTCACTAATGAGTTCTCCGAAAACTGTCCAGTATAAGAATTGATCCATGCTACAAAAATACCGGCTGCCCAGCATAAGAGCGGATTCAAGTACTAGTAACAGGAAGATCGGCTGGCCAGTACAAGAACTGATCAATGCTACATAAAGACCGGTTGCCCAGTATAAGAGTTGATTCATGTTACAGGAAGACCAGCTGGTCAGTATAAGAGCTGATTCAAGTAACAGGAAGACCAGCTGTTCAGTATAAGAACTGATCCATGCTTCAGAAAGACCAGCTATCCAGTGCTTCAAAAACCGTCGATCCAGCGTAAGAGCTGATCCAAGCTACAGGAAGACCGGCTATCCAGTATAATAGCTGATTCAAGTAACACGAAGACCAGCTGTCGAGTACAAGAGCTAATTTGAGTTACAGCTAGACCAGCTGTCCAGTACAAGAGCTAATTTAAGTTACAGCTAGACTGGCTCTCCAGTACAAGAACTGATAAATGCTACAGAAAGACAGGCTGACCAGTATATTACCTGATTCAAGTAACAGGAAGACCGGCTGTTCAGTATTAGAACTAATCTATGCGACCGAAAAACCGGCTGTCCAGTATAACAGCTGGTCCATATTACAAGAAGATCTGCTGTCCAGTTTCAAAGCGAATTCATGTTAAAGTAAGACCGGCTGCCCAGTATTAGAGCTGATTCATGCTACAAAAAGTCCGGTTTTCAAGTAAAATAGCTGTTTCAAGTGACAAGAAGACCATCTGTCAAGAAAAAAAGCTGATTCAAGTTCCAGGAAGACCGGTTTCCAGTATAAAAGCTGATTCAGATTACAAGAAGATCGACTGTCAGTCTAAGAGCTAATTCAAGTTACAGGAAGACAGGCTGTTCAGTACAAGAGCTAATTAAAGTTACAGGAACACCGGTTGTCCAGTATAAGATCTAATTCAAGTTACAGGAAGACAGGTTGTCCAGTATAAGAGCTAATGCAAGTTACAGGAAGACCGGCTGCCCAGTATAAGAACTGATTCAAGTTACAGGAAAACAGGCTGTCCAGTATAAGAGCTGATCCATGTTACAAGAAGGCTGTCCAGTATAAGAGCTTATTCAAGTTACAGGAAGACCGGCTGTCAAGTATAATAGCTAATTTGAGTAACAGGAAGACAGGCTGTCAAGTATACATGCTGATTCATGTTACAGGAAGACGGGCTGCCAAGTATACATGCTGATTCATGTTACAGGAAGACAGGCTGTCAAGTATACATGCTGATTCATGTTACAGGAAGACAGGCTGTCAAGTATACATGCTGATTCATGTTACAGGAAGACGGGCTGCCAAGTATACATGCTGATTCATGTTACAGGAAGACGGGCTGTCAAGTATACATGCTGATTCATGTTACAGGAAGACGGGCTGTCAAGTATACATGCTGATTCATGTTACAGGAAGACGGGCTGTCAAGTATACATGCTGATTCATGTTACAGGAAGACAGGCTGTCAAGTATACATGCTGATTCGTGTTAGAGGAAGACGGGTTGTTAAGTTTACATGCTGATTCATGTTACAGGAAGACAGGCTGTCAAGTATACATGCTGATTCATGTTACAGGAAGACAGGCTGTCAAGTATACATGCTGATTCATGTTACAGGAAGACAGGCTGTCAAGTATACATGCTGATTCATGTTACAGGAAGACGGGCTGCCAAGTATACATGCTGATTTATGTTACAGGAAGACGGGCTGTCAAGTATACATGCTGATTCATGTTACAGGAAGACGGGCTGTCAAGTATACATGCTGATTCATGTTACAGGAAGACGGGCTGTCAAGTATACATGCTGATTCATGTTACAGGAAGACGGGCTGTCAAGTATACATGCTGATTCGTGTTAGAGGAAGACGGGCTGTTAAGTTTACATGCTTATTCATGTTACAGGAAGACAGGCTGTCAAGTATACATGCTGATTCATGTTACAGGAAGACAGGCTGTCAAGTATACATGCTGATTCATGTTACAGGAAGACGGGCTGTCAAGTATACATGCTGATTCATGTCATGGTAAGGCATTCTGTCCAGAATTGGTCTGATCAGTATTACAGGAAGACCTGCTGTCCAGTTTTAGACATGATTCCTGTTAGTGCTAGAGCAGTTTTCCAGTATAAGGCATGAGTCTGGTTATCGAAAGACAAAGTATACAGTATAGGTTTAGGTCTATGTTAACGACAGACAGTATTAGGTATCATTAACAGAAACAATTTCAAATAAGGATCAAAAATGAAAAAAACAAATTATGTGTGGGGCCTTCTATAGTATTTAGTTCCTTGACCTATGTTGGTTGACGTAAAAACAATTGTTTGGTAATTATAATATAATGCATTGTTTCCTTCATAATAATTTCTTCTAAGAAACAACATTGAGCAATAAATTATCAAAAGATGTTAGGTGTAACTAAGAGGATGTGGAACTTTATTCGGCCCAAAACCGAACTCAAACTTTATTTAAGTGTTACGAGGGAGAAAGACTTAAAAGACACTTCATACAATTTAGAGTCCTCATCTTGTATTGGTTGACTATTATGGTAAATCTGTTTCTCAGCTTTTTGGAATTTTGGATCCTCAATGCTCTTCAACTTTGCACTTTTTTGGCTGTATAAATATTTTGATATGAGCGTTATGATGAGTTTTATGTAGACGAAACGTGCGTCTGGCGTGCTAAATTATAATCCTGGTACCTTTGATAACTATCTCAACTCATTAACGAAATGTTTTCACAGTGCTAGATTTTTAGATACCAGAAAAGTAGTATAATCTGTAATTTTAATGATTGAGTCCTTTACGCACTTCTGCCGTATTAAATTTTAAACCTGGTGCCTTTTGTTAGCTATTATTCGTGTGTTTCGTTGTCAATTGTGTTCTCCTATTTATGTGTATTATAGTCATGTAATGTTGTGTTGTCATTTTAATGTTATATTTAACATGGCCATAAAAGAGGGAGGTTTGGCATGCCACAAAACCAGGTTCAACCCACTATTTTTTTCTTTTAAAAATGTCCTGTACCAAGTCAGGAATATGGTCATTATTATATTATAGTTCGTTTCTGTGTGTGTTACATTTTAACGTTGTGTTTCTTTTGTGTCGTTTGTTTCCTCTTATATTTGAGTGTGAATTCACATTATTATAAGACGTGTCCCAGTACTTAATTCGTTTCTGTGTGTGTTACATTTTAATGTTGTGTCGTCATTATCTTATATTTATTTAATGCGTTTCCCTTGGTTTTGGTTTTGGTTTGTAACCGGGATTTTGTTTTTTTTTCTATTGATTTATGAGTTTTGAACATCAGTATACTACTGTTGCCTTTATTTACCCCATTGTGACTTTTTAATTGTGAATTTGCGTGGTGACTACACTACTATTGTGTAGATTAAAGCAACAGTATTGCATGTTAATTAAATGTGGACACTGCAAAGACAAAACAAAATTATCACTTGTCTATATACCACAGAGGAATAATTAGATGCCAGATATAGTATTGTGCATCAGTGCCTTTATACAGGTATCTCTGATTCTATTTCAACAATTACCAACAAATATTCATTCAAGACAGTTTACAATACACAACTTACATTTTTTTAAACAGTAGATAATCAGTGTATATACTGCATATGACAGTCAAGTATTTCTATCTTTGAAATGTTTTCCAAACAAGAAATACCATAAGATTGGTTTGTTGGCTTGTTTGATACCCAGTGACAAATTTTACAATAAGATTCATTGCATGATGGTTTAAATCATCTTACACTTGAAAGTAAATCTTTTGCAATAAAGCAAATATATCATATAAAAAAGGATTCATTAAATATGTTTATTGCAATTACATATCATAACAGTATAAAACTATTGAATAAATTAACATTTACATATACAACAACATATACTTGTTCATTTCCAGCATGACTACAAATAGTTAAAATATTAATTTATTGCCTCCTCCCAGTGGACATAATTTTATAATTGAAGTTCCTTAGGAATTTTGTTTTTTAGTTAGATATGTATCACGTTAATATACAATTATTTTGCTGGTATTGTTTGGCATTTCCCCTAGCAATTTAGCAATTCATAATTCGTTGATTTTATATACTTTAATTTATATCAAAAGATCAATATTTTGGCAAACAAATAATTTGTATGATAAAATGAAAAAAATCAGAAAAAGTCCATGTTATATTATTGTAATATAACCATGAATTTGTCTGTACAAGAATTGAAAGCTTGACAAATGATATGGCACCTGTTTATTATATTAAAACTATAACAATGTTGATGCTAAAGGTCTGTATTGTTGGGTTGTTGTCTAATTGAGGTATTATATTCCAAATCTCTAAATAAGGGGTTAAACATAAGTTTAATTATTTTTTTCTGTGAAAACCTTTCTTTTGCTATGTAAAGGATATTTTCTTGTACATAGTTATATAGTATTATAAGAAATAAGCAGCTAAAATAGAATCAAAACAAACTAGCTATATCAGCATTGCCTACCATTATACAAAATGGAATCAAAACAAACTAGCTATATCAGCAATGCCTAACATTATACGAAATGGAATCAAAACAAACTAGCTAAATCAGCAGTGCCTAACATTATACAAAATGCTACTGAAAAAATATGAAAATAGCATAACTATATATCTTTCTTTCTATAAATGGAAAAAAAAGAAAACTTTAAAAGTCATGCAAGAATATTTATAAATAGAGTTTATGTTTAACATGTCTAATGCAGTATTACTTTTATATTAGGTTTTATGTTTTCTCTTGAGTAAAAGCTATATATTTATTCAATATTCAAAGTCACATGAAACCTCAAATTAAAAAAAATATGCATATGTTTTTTTTATAACAAAATGGATAGTTGTCATTTATAAACTGATGTACATATACTTTTTTTCTGAAGAAAATTCTTTAATTTGTCCACATTTAGAAGAAGTTTACTTTTTTTTTATTTCAGGAATCAATTTGCCAACATATTTTCCTTATTCAAAGTGACCTTAGCGTGACCCTTCTTGTAAAATTCTGATGATCGCAATACACATGGATCTGTCATTTAAATTAACTATTATCTGATTGTACATGTTATACACGTGCTCAATGTCCATGCTTTTTTGTTGATTGTTTACTATAAGGGGACAATCGGTAAACTTTGGCTTTAAAACACGACAATTAATGAGCGGCCATATTTTCAATTCATAACAGACAGAGAGAAAAAACATAAAGAGTATACGATATTTTTGAGTAAAAAATGATAAAATCGTGCACAGAAGACTAAGTTTATGATATATACATGCATTAGTTCAAGAATTGGATAAACATTATTTTTCACCAGCCACTCGTTTCATATGACTTTAAACATGTCTTTCCTTTAAATATTAAATATCGTAATAAGTAGAATTTGTTCTTAAAACGAAGTTAACCATTGAGTTGTCTTCATACTTGTGTATTAGTTAACCGTAAAAGATTTATCTAAAATTTTATAATAAAAAGATGAAGGCAAATGTAGACTCTATGTAAAACATCAATAATAAATACATAATATGTAAATCTGATATGAAAAATAACAATTGTCCATCCAGTGGTTGATAAGAGCTAACCCACTTGTGTTTTCTGTATATATTTTACTTACAAAAAAAACCAAAAATAGAATCATAATTATTAAAAGTCAGAAACAGTTCTGAAATCAAACAAGCTTAATTCCTTAGTCCAAATTTTTCTTTCATTGTCTGATATGTTTTACAAACAGTTAAAGAAACAAATAATGACAGAAACAAAACAGTGAAACATACTAAGAGAGACAGATTAAATTTAAAGCTATAAAATATTGCACACTAATACTAATATGGAGAATAAATGATGGTTAACATAATTGGATTTCATATTTTGTTCATATTGAAATATATAAATGTGAAGACAAGTTTACATGTACATACTGTATGTTCACACCCATCTAGATACGGTAAATATGGCAACGCTACAAATTTTTAAATGCATTCACAATTTAACAATATAAATAATCCAATATTTACAGTACTGTTAAAAAAATTTCAAAAGAAACTAGAGGCTCTCAAGAGCCTGTGTCGCTCACCTGGGTCTATGTGCATATTAACAATAGACACAGATAAATTCAGTCAAAATGGTGTTTTGGTGATGGTCATGTGTTTGTAGATCTTTCTTTACTGAACATTTTTGTTGCTAAAATTATCTCTATCTTTTATGAACTTGGCCTTGTAATTACAGTGGAAAATATTTCCTAAAAATTTATGAAAATTGTTAACAATTGACTATAAAGGGCAATAACTCCTTAAGGGGTCAGTTGACAATTTTGGTCATGTTGACTTATTTGTAGATTTTATTTTACTGAACATTATTGCTGTTTACAGTTTATCTCTTTCTAACTCATACAACTGCTATCTGTTCATAATGTAAAAGAACTTAACAATTTAGGAAAGATTTTATTTCTGGCCAAAAAGGCACATTATTAGTTTCATCATTATAAATGCTTAATATGTGTTAAGTTTTATCATACTCTGCTGTACTGTTATATGGGTATACTTACTTATATGATTATCTGACTAATTGTTTAAATGTAAATATATTTCACTGATGTAATTGAATATTTGTAATATTTATATTCTATAAGCTGTATTGCTTACGAATAAAAGATTATTACTATTCTAGAATAATATTCAAGATAATAACCAAAATCTGCAAAATTTCCTTTTAATTACTAATTCGGGGGCAGCAACCCAACAACAGGTTGTTCAATTTGTCTGAAAATTTCAGGGCAGATAGATCTTGACCTGATAAACAATTTTACCCCATGTCAGATTTGCTCTAAATGCGACAATGACGCCGAACGCAAAGTGATGAGAAAAGCTCACTTGGCCCTTCGGGCCAGGTGAGCTAAAAAAAGTGTGACAATGCATTCACATCACCAATGCCTATAGTCCTGTCTTTTGACATCTAGATTATACAATAAATTTATTACACAGGGTTAACCACTGGATATCTTAGAGTGAGGATCTTTAAAAGGAAAACACTTTTGATACAAGTGCAATCAAGTGTGGTTCTCCAATCTTAGATTTCCAATTTGTTTTTTACTATACTTAGCATTGTTATAAGGTTCCATATTACAATTCCTTTATGTCCTTTATGTGTTGTCAAATAATATACCTTTAGGTAACAAAACTATTTAGATTGTTTTACTTCCCAATTTTTTCTTTTACATATAGAGTAAATGTTAAAACCATCACAGGGCAAACAGAAGCAGAATCTTTTAGCAACCAGAGCACATAAAAATCCACCTCACACTTATGGTAGAGCTTTGTTGCTCATTCTTCAATCTTTATGTAGTATTTTGTAGGCTGCTGTCACTTATCTTTTTTTGGTATGATTGTGTAGCAGGTGTTTCTTCCGTGTTTTAGTTTTTATTCTCCCCTTTGTATCTAACACCTCCTTTGTTCTAACCATTAGTACATGTGTACCTGATACATTGACCAATTTTAACTATATGGCATTTGTGGTGACATTTCCTTATCTTTAAAACTTATTTTATGATAACTACAGCAAAACATGTTATGCAAACCAAAAAGATTAATAGTAATAAAATCCTAAGCCACAATAAAATATTTCTCTTTTTATTTAATTGAAATTTAAGCTGATTGGTGTGCTAGTACTGTTAACAGTATATATGTACCTGTAATTCTTTAAAGTTATGGGCGTGCTAGAACTGTTACACAATATATATGAACCTGTAACTCTTGTTTATTTTGAATTTAAAATCTTAGATAAAAGAAACTAGAGGCTCTCAAGAGCCTGTGTCGCTCACCTGTATTTACTGATGCTTTGGAAATCATGTAAAATAAGGTTAAAAATCATCATTTATAGTATTAGACATTATTACATGCTTTATAATAATATCTAAGACTAGATAATCTTATGATGATTGTGGACAATTTTGGTTACATTTTGTCCAAGTAGTTTCAGAGGAGAAGATTTTTGTAAAAGATTACAAAAATTTAAGAAAAATTAGTAAAATTGACTATAAAGGTCAATTACTCCTGAAGGGGTCAACTGACCATTTTGGGCATTTGACTTATTTGTAGATCTTACTTTGCTGAACATTATTGCTGTTTACAGTTTATCTCTTTCAATAATAGTATTCAAGATAATAACCAAAAACGGCAAAATTTCCTAAAGTTACCAATAAAGGGGTAGCAACCCAACAAGGGTTGTCTGATTCATCTGAAAATTTCAGGGCAGATAGATGTTGACTTGATAAACAATTTTAACCCATGTCAGATTTGCTCTAAATGCTTTTGTTTCAGAGTTATAAGCCAAAATCTATATTTTACCCCTATGTTCTATTTTTAGCCATGGAGGCCATCTTGGTTGGCTGGCCGGTTCAACAGACACATTTTTTAAACAACATGCCCTAATGATGATTGTGGACAAATTTGGTTTAATTTGGCCCAGTAGTTTTAGAGGAGAAGATTTTTGTAAAAGATTACAAAAATTGTTGAAAAATTGTTGAAAATTGACTATAAAGGGCAATGACTCCTTAAGGGGTCAATTCACCATTTTGATCATGTTGACTTATTTATAGATCGTACTTTACTGAACATTATTGCTGTTCACAGTTTACATCTTTAATAATATTCAAGATAATAACCAAGATTGGCAAAATTTCCTTAAAATTACCAATTTAGGGGCTGCAATCCAACAATGGGTTGTCCGATTCATCTAAAAATATCAGAGCAGATAGATCTTGACCTTAAAAACAATTTAACCCCATGTCAGATTTGCTTTAAATGCTTTGGTTTCAGAGAAATAAGCCAAAATCTACATTTTACCCCTATGTTCTATTTTTAGCCATGGCGGCCATCTTGGTTGGTTGGCTGGTTCCCCGGACACATTTTCTAAACTAGATACTCCAATGATGATTGTGGCCAAGTTCAATTTGGCCCAGTGGTTTAGAGTAGAAGATTTTTGTAAAAGTTAACAATGCCGGACGCCGGGCAACCCCGGACACCAGACGCCAGACGACGCCTGACGCCAAGTGATGAGGAAAGCTCACTTGGACCTTCGGGCCAGGTGGCCAGGTGAGCTAAAAAGTGCAGCTAAATGGACAAAAAGGACACTGTTACTCTTTTTTTTACAGGAATAATTTACTCTATGTTATTTGACCAATAAACTGCATTAATAGAACTAAGTATAGAAGTAATTTGCTGGGTAAAATTTTACAACTATACATAGGCTAGCCAATTGCTGATCTACTGGAAAATGTTTTCCAGTAAAATATACATTACTTCTAACTACTTTGATGTAAACTGATGTGTCTGGATTGTAATGTATTGTATGAGGAATTGAATTCATGAAGCATCAAACCTATAAAAAGCATAAGACTTTGATAGAGATCATTAGCATTTAAATGCCATTAAGGGTTTGAAACTTTGACATACACATATATAAGCTATCAAAATGTAAATACATTTGTACCAACAGACATGAAAAAATCTATATACACATACACATCCATAGTTAGCCATCAAAATAAAACTTTATAATATTTAAATAATTATAGTAATTCGAGACTATATTTACATCTAACAACATTCACTCATTGACAAATACAAGTTGCATATATACAGAAGCTGAATACACAATGTAATAGTCCATACTCTAACAAAATATACAATGTATCAGTACAACACACAATGTGTCAGTTCATACTCTACCAGAATACACAATGTGTCAGTCCATACTCTACCAGAATACACAATGTGTCAGTCCATACTCTACCAGAATACACAATGTGGCAGTAAAACACACAATGTGTCAGTACAAAACACAATGAGTCCGCACAACACACAATGTGTCAGTACAACACACACTATGTCAGCACATACTATAACAATCCTAATAGTTTATCATGATTATTATTTTACAATTAATGGCTATGAATACGCTGGATTTATTCATATTGACTGAGGCAGAAGGTAGAGGTAAATGTAATTCCAGTAATTGATTTATTAAAAGATGAGAATGTTTCTTTACAACTGACTTTGCTTAAAAAACTAAGTTGATCTTGTTCTGACAGCTTCAAGAAAGATTCATTCAAAATATTTGATCACAAACATTAAACTACCACTACAAAACATCAAATATTTTTGGAATGTAATGAGCATATATGAGTTTTATTTAAGAATTGAATGCTTCTTTTTGTAACTTTATTGGGGTGTAAAACCATTGACCGAAGTACATTTTTTCCGCGCTTCATTCTAAAAATGTGCGCACGGTCAACGCTTTAACAACCCTATGAAGTTACAAAAAGAAGCATTCAATACTTATAATTACATTTTTTAGCTAGGATTATGAAAACACGATTTACATCAAGTTTTTATCTAATTTACCTGTGCACTTTATTATGGGACCTCGTGTCATCATGAATGATAAGTTTTATTGTGTGATACAACTGCTTAAGGAATAACACATGATGTGCAGTTAGCCAATCAGAATAACGTATTATAATGAAACATACCTCTTATGTAGTTATTTGTAAATGGATAATAAATGATTTCAAGTCTCGGTAACACATATTAATCAACTACTATAGTTTAATATTGTTACCAGCAGTATTGCACTAATAATAAACAAATAAATCAATATTCAACACAATAATACTGAGGAAAAACAAACAATATATAATAAAATAAAAAAGTGAATGCCCTGATGGCAATGACCTAGTGTGAAAGGGGGTATAACAGTACCCCAACTAACTTTTAATCTGAGTATGTACCAGTACAGCATCTGTTTATTCGATACAAATTTTGTTTTACTTTAATACAGTGGATATTTTATTCCCATAATTCTAAAAAGATCATTTTAAAAAAGCAACAATCTTTATTCATATTTCAGCAACTTAACAGTTCTCTCAATTAAAATTTGATTAGAAGCTGTTTATAAAACAGATTTTTGTTGATATTAAATTTGTTTCTCAGTTAACCTAACTAACAAGAATCACTATTATAAAGGTAAACTTCATCACCTTAGGATTATGTGTCAGGTATGTCAATCTAACCTACAGCTGTCTAGCTGAGACACAATTTTCATTTTAAATAAAATACACCAACTGGAAATAAAAAAATATATTTCATGTGATTTCACAATAGCAGTTGACATTATATATTGGCATCCGATAAATTAGGCTAAAATCCCTTTCTTTCTTTTGCATAAAGCAAATTGGCATAAATTGTATGACACTATTGATGACATAATTGTTCGTTGTAACAACTACTTGTATTTCTGTTTGGCCTGTCTCAGCTTTTACCTACATTATCAACAGTTAGTAAATATCTAGTTTCTTGTTTGTATTTGTAAAACTTGGACGAAGATCCAACTAAAAGAACATTTCTGTCATCATAATAGAATCTGTAAATGGAAACAAAATACAATGGTTACATTTGAGCAATAGACATCATTTATACAAAAATATAATACATTTACTTTACAATGCTTGGAGGAATAGTTTGTCAAATGAAAAACAAGAATGTGTCCCAAGTACACGGATGCCCCACTCGCACTATCATTTTCTATGTTCAGTGGACCGTGAAATTAGGGTCAAAACTATAATTTGGAATTAAAATTAGAAAGATCATATCATAGGGAACCTGTGTACTAAGTTTCAAGTTGATTAGACTTCAACTTCTTCAAAAACTACCTTGACCAAAAACTTTAACCTGAAGTGGGACGAACGGATGGACGCACAGACGGACGGAGGCACAGACCAGAAAACATAATGCTCTCTACTATCGTAGGTGGGGCATAAAAATATATAGTTGGAGTGCTTGTCATTGGTTGTTGTCTGAAATAATTGCTGATGGTTATTGTTTCGTCATAAGTCAGACACAATTTTTTCAGCTTGAATTGTATCAAATTTTGTCATGTCAAGTAAATTTATAGCTGACTATATGGTTTGAGTTTTGCTCATTAATGGATAGTTGTTGCATTGGTAATAATACTACTAACATCTTTAATATTTTATACCGATCTGCTCATTGGACATAGTGATTGATTGATTGGATTTAAGCCCCCTTTTCAGAATAATTGGCTATTTCGTGGCGTCAGTTTTTAATGGTTGGGGAAGCTGAAGTGCCCAGAGATTCATTCCTGTGGTAAGAAAACTGACAATCTTAGTTAATTAAAATTGGTTGGTTGTAGTAGAGTTGTCCTATCCAAGTTTAGTGTGAACATGTGGCGTCATTGTTACTATATATGTAAGATATAATTATGAGGAGTTTGTACAATTTGAAACAAAAATCATAGTGAAGCCAAAATTCTGATGTAGTTTTAACAAAACAAGACAGAACTAAAGTTAATGTTTTTTAAAAATTTAAAATTGTTGTTCAAAAGTGTCAGTGTTCATAGTACTCAACACCTACAGCAAACTGACAGTGTTAATCAGATCACACAGCAAACTGTCAGTGTTAATCTGATCACACAGCAAACTGACAGTGTTAATCTGATCACACAGCAAACTGACAGCGTTAATCTGATCACACAGCAAACTGACAGCGTTAATCTGATCACACAGGAAACTGACAGCGTTAATCTGATCACAATATTTACTAACATTTTCACCACAGATGTTCACTGTAAGAAAAAATTCAATCTTTGATCATACAATTTATCCATTAAATCAAAAAGAAAATCCCACATGAAGACAAAATCATTTTTTCATACAAATGATGGTAAAAGCCATTGACTTTTGTGTTATTGAAGCAGAACTCTCTTGGTATCGGTTTTCTAAACAATACCTCCCCATTGACGCAGAACTCTCTTGGTATCGGTTTTCTAAACAATACCTCCCCATTGAAACTTCTGTTGGTGATATATCAATCATTGATCTTAATGAAGAACATTCTCCACTCCTGGGGTGATAATGAACTCATTTAAAGGGCACCTGTTTAAATTAGCCAATCAGAGATAAGTCTATGTTAGGAGATGCTGTGTAATAGTGTCTTGACAAAAATCTTAGTGGATTAACAATTGATTTAATTATAAATTGCATAGGTATTCAACACAAGGATTTATCACTGCTAATTACATCAAATGAAGTGTTAATGAATATAGTCTTCTTAGAGAATGACATTTCAATGTATTAAAGACTTTTTATCATTATATAGATCTGAGAGAGCTAACAATATTTTCCATTAGTGGGGTTAATCCTCTAACAAAATCTCATAGAAACAGAAAAAGTTTTTCCTTTTTTAGCTTAACGACTACCTTTACTCAAAACCAATCAAAAGTACATATATTCACAACAAAGATATATTTTTCATTAGACTTTTTCTAGTGCTAGTTTTGATAAAAGAGTGGTTTCTTGTGAAGTCAATAGGGTTCATTGTTCTGCTGATTTTGGCTCAATTTGACCTACTTGACTGCCAAGGTCAAACATTTCAGGCCTATTGAGGACTTTACAATATATATAAAACTGAATAAATAACGGACTGAAAAAAATAGCTATATACCTGTATGCGTTGTATGAACATGTTATAAAAGTATAATAGTAATTAGTTCTTAGTGAACAATCTCTGTGGATAAATACATGTAGTTACACCAAAGAACTTCAACTGAACTTTAATGGGGTACTTTCTGAAACAATCATAACTGAGTTCTTACAGTATTCATCTCAAATTAAATATTGTGGTAATATATATTAAGCTTGGCTTACCTATAATACCATCATAAGCTTTCTACCAAGATATACTATTTCACACTTTATCTGTTTGGTGTAGAAATCTGCATTCTTTTAAAGACCTATCATTATGATTACAGATTTCATACATACATGTTGATTGACTTTGTGGTCAATTGTTATACAAATTCTTTGATATTTAGACAGCACAGTATGACAAAAGTATGCACACCTACATTTATATACTGGGAAAATAAAACTTAAATTATTGATATGTCATACTTAATAAACTTATCATGAAAATTAATTGGAGTAATACTGGACTGACATAAACCTATTGGGAAAATTAATTCAATCTATTTTGGACCAAGCTGGACCTAGTTACTCAATTATATTGTGTATATAAATTGTATTAACTTTTAGTGTAAAACAATGAGTCAGCACTAAAACAATACATTAAAAGAAAGAAAAAAATCTTCTTGATGAAAAAATAAACTAATCTGACAGGATTTCAAAAAATATTAAAATTTCTAAATACTCTGAGATATTTATCAATGTGAAAAGGATTTCAATGCAAAAACTCCAATTGGAAAAGTGATATTGGGGCCATTGTCCCAATTCTATTACTAAGAGGCTGGCAAGTTAATATTAGGCTATCTTCCCCATTTTATTACAATTAGACTAGCATGTTAATATTAAGGCCATCTTCCCCATTTTATTACAATTAGGCTGGCATGTTAATATTTAGGCCATCTTCCCCATTTTATTACAATTAGGCTGGCATGTTAACATTTAGGCCATCTTCCACATTTTATTACAATTAGGCTGGCATGTTAATATTTAGGCCATCTTCCACATTTTATTACTAAGAGCCTGACATGTTAATGTTTAGGCCATCTTCCACATCTTATTACAATTAGGCTGGCATGTTAATATTTAGGCCATCTTCCACATTTTATTACAATTAGGCTGGCATGTTAATATTGAGGCCATCTTCCACATTTTATTACTAAGAGCCTGACATGTTAATGTTTAGGCCATCTTCCACATTTTATTACAATTAGGCCGGCATGTTAATATTCAGGCCATCTTCCACATTTTATTACTAAGAGCCTGACATGTTAATATTTAGGCCATCTTCCACATTTTATTACAATTATGCTGGCATGTTAATATTCAGGCTATCTTCCCCATTTAATTAGTAAGAGGCTAGCATGTTAATATTTAGGACATCTTCCCCATTTTATTACAATCAGGCTGGCATGTTAATATTTAGGCCATCTTCCCAATTTTATTACAAATAGGCTAACATGTTAATATTTAGGTCATCTTCCCCATTTAATTAGTAAGAGGCTAGCATGTTAATATTTAGGATATCTTCCCCATTTTATTACAAATAGGCTAGCATGTTAATATTTAGGACATCTTCCCCATTTAATAATAACTAAGAGGCTGACGTATTGATATCTGAAGCTTAATTGTTTGTGATACTACTAAGCTAGATAGCAATAATTTGGAATCTCTGTGGAATTGCCATATGATAAGGAATAAATGTGGAAAAGTAGGTTTTTCCTAGTAAGACAAAGCAAATCTTTTTTATTATTCCATTGTCTGTCATAAATATATCCACATGATAATTCAAGCAATAAATTTTCTCTTGACATAGTCATTAAGTTTCCTTGAAAACAGATATATATATATATTTAAAAGGAGTATTTCTACAGCAGTAAAACTAAGTTATTAAACTGTTGTCAGGTTTAATTTATAGCATTATTTCTTCCTAAGAACCCCAGTTGAATGAATTGTTATTTTGCTTGTATGAATGTTGCAATATGCAAATATGAATAATAGGTATGATTGCCAATGAGACAACTTTCCACCACAGTTCAATAGATGTAAAAGTTGGCAACTAAAGGTCACAATAAAGTGTTGGTACAGTATTTTTCCCAAGCTGAGGCAAAGAGACTGATGCATACATAGCACAATGTTCAGAGATTGTCAGTTTTCATTGAACATTGTGGGTGCACAGAATGAAATGGAAGGTTATTAACAGTTTAAATATCAGCTTAGAAGAAATACTTGTTAATGTTGCTATATTTTTTTGAACTTAAAGTTGTATATGAATGTGATAGGATTTCACCAATATGTATGGTGTAAAATCATTAGGAATTAAAGAATATCTAAACAGTGCATTCATAATGTAATATATGTTGTAACAATCCTTCATTAAATGAATCAATCAAACTTTGAACTTTCTCAATGTGGTTTTTGTCCTTTCTTCAGGGCAAGGTATTTTCTGCACCATATTATCTTTAGTGTTACATAATATATAAGTATTGTTTAGGCCTTTCAGGTCTTGGAATCATATTGCATAAAGACAGCTATACAGTGATTCTAAACAATAAATTAAAAAAAATGTCACCTTTTGATTGCATTCAATACAAGAACAAAGTGCCATCCTATTACTTTATAATAATCAGATGCTCTTTTCCCATTTGTAAAATATAGTTTACTTTGCTACAGGGTAAATCTGGTTTTCCATTAGAGTAATTACTTATACAATGCCGTAATGAAATGAGAAATGTACCCTCAAACTACATATCGTGGTAATAATTATACAAATCACGTCAAAATCAAACATTATATCATTTAATTTCTATTGATCTAGAAATTACCATTCCCAGATGTGTACTTCATTTATAACATCTACACACAGTTAAATTGTGTGTCGTGCATTTACATGCTTTCATACTTCATTGGTACTTGGGGAAATCATCAGGAGTACATGTGATCAGTGTGTCACATGTTGAATATAAATGGCCAGGAGTATGATACAAGGTGTAATACCACCATTCACTTCCCCTATTTAAGTCTTTTTTAAACTTACACTTTTCTAAACATTGTGCAGAATTTAATTTTGTTTCAAAAAAAGACATACTTGGCATGAGTAAAGTTTTGTTGTGTTTATCCTGTCCAGTACTACAGACAAAATTTCACATAAAGTTTCAATGCATATAAGAAACAAACCATCACTAGAAGTTATCCAATCAAATGTTCACCCTTTTTTATCCTGTGTACAAGCTTTATAAGTAACTATGTAATCTCAATATCCAAAATATTCTATAGAAACACCAAATAAAAAAATGGTGTTTTGAAACGCCCAAGATATAATTTTATGACTGAAATATTTTACTGCAATGAAATATAGGATTAATTTCCTTTAACTATCAAGTTTAAGTGAATAATTTTTTTCAACCCTTTTCATATATATGCAACCTAAAGTGACATACTTTTTTAGGTTGCATACTATGAGTTGATAAACATCTGTAAACAAATTATATGAAGAATCAAGAGAACTCCTATTTCCTAACAAATTTGTAAATGCTAACATCTCCAAAACAAGTGCATGGACATTTATTTGTTTCTGGCTTCATATTACTTGCAATGATTTTTTCTAAATATATCATACCCAAATGAGAACTAGGTAGTTTTTCGTCTCACCTTTGAACGACCTTAAGGTATTATTGGAGTCTTTTGTAATCAAGGATAGTAAAATAACAGAAGACAAGATACAGGTTTAAATGTTCAATCAAAACAGACAATTCATTATCAGCAATGCAATTTACTATTAAGAATTTTCATTAAATGAACAAATTTATGTGATCATATAGTTACTAATGCTTTTACAAAGATAGAATATTATTGCTGTTTATAAAGATAAAATATAATTGCTATTTTCAAAGATTTATAGATTATCATAGTTCATTTCAACGACATTGATTGTCCAGCCAAAAAGCAAGAAAAGCAATCAAGTTTAGATGACCAATGATAATCTGTTTATCGCTATTTTAACTATCATGACGTTGTTAATTTCATTAATGATTTATTTATTTTAATTTATTGTAGATTGGGAAACAAGTTATTGCAACTTCTTAGAAATCCTTCCCACTTTGCAGGTGTGAGTACTGCCTTGAAGTGGCATAATCCTGCTCCTTTTCAAATTCTACCAGGGTGTCTTTTACATGCAAGAGATATGGCTCTCTCTTAACCCAGGTCATCCATTTATCCTCCTCTTCCGACAGACTATAGTTGCTTCTAAAGATCAGACTTGCAAATGGTGTCAAGGGAAAAGAAAAAACACAAAGAAAACTAATTTTTCATTTTCCATTGTGAAAGGATTTTACAAAACTGATTGTCTCAAAGTATTGTCATTTTGGGCTCTTGTGAAGAGTTGTTCCATTGGAAATCATTCCACATCTTCTTTTTTTTTATATTTCAAATTTTTACCATTTTGCTTTCCTTCTATTCATATAATGATACTTTTTCTACAAATAATATAAACAAAATGTGTCCTTTCTCAACACAACATGAGAAAACAAGCTTAGCAAACTATAACTTTGATTATATTTTTGAACTTGTCACAATTTATATTACATATTGGCAAAGAATCAAAAAGTTCTATCATTTTTCATTTTTATTCCCAAACTTCCTTAAACAAATAAATAGTTAGAAAACCTTTGTTGCAGAACTAATTATCTATTTTTACTAAATTAGTTAACTAAATTCATCGGGGTTGAGAAAACTTGTCATAAATAAATTAAATTGAATTAAACCAATATAACTTTTCAATGTATGTGCATAAAAATAAGATGCTCATTTTAATTAAACAGGGTCTATTAAGATAAATAATCAATAAACTGTAACATAAGTCACTGGGCCAGAGATGATAAAACTCACAAGAGCCCCAAATAGAGACCAAACATCACATTAATTCACATTGGAGCAAATTACAGTAAAACCTGTATAAACCGGCCGTCTACGGGACTATGAATAAGGGCCGGTTTGGACAGTGAGCCGGTTTATTCAGGTTTCCGTTTTGACCGGAACTTAGTGACTTGTGAGTCCGATATTTTGCATGTTAAAGTTCTCTCTGATTGTAAATTATATCTGATATATTGAAATACTTTCCCTTCGTTTTTCATTGTTTGCATTTGCATCATAATGCTCGAGATGTTTGGATTGTGAGACGAGAATTCGATTTACTTCCGTGATCATTAATTTAAAATGTTGGAATGGCCGATTAAAAAGCCAGAATATTATCAAACGTAATTTCATCACATTGAAACTTTGTCGTACAGTGTATAATACCCATTGATTGTTGCCACCACGTGTTTTTCATTATCAAGGTCATTTGTTAAGGGGTTCACAACGGGGAACCCAGGATTTCGAAATCACGATGTAAATTTCTTACTCCGCGATTTAAATTTGTTAATCCAAGTAACAACGTAAGTTCAATCCGAGATATATTCGGTGTGTCTTTTCGTTTAATTGACAATTTGATAATGTTTTGATAAATAATACAGCTCACTACTGCACGATTGTAAGTTCACAGTTTAACACCTGACTAATTGATTATCATGAAAAGCCATATTGTATAAACAAATATGTTTTGATTGCATATCGATCATTGAAATTAATTAGACAAACCGGTTTTGACAGGTAATAATTAATGTAATTAAGAGTATTGGGACTTCATAATTAGACCGGAATTCGGAATACACAGGGTCCGGTTTACAAAGGGTATTTTGACAAAGACTTTGAAGGGAAAAAAATTGGACTTTCATTTTCGGCCGGAATGGACAGGAAACCGGTTTATTCAGGGTCCGGTTTAATCAGGTTTGACTGTAGTTGGTTTTTTTTTTTGTCCTGTTCTGTGACAATTTAAATATGCAAGAGTAGATACTTTTAGCACATTAGTTTATTTTTAGTGTTGGTCTGTGACAATTTGATTTTTTTAATTTTTCAATTGTAAGATTATATACTTTCATATAACATTGGCATTTTATGTAGAAAATGCTTTTCATATGACAAAACAGACATTTCCATTTTATGTAGAAAATGCTAACTATTAGTGTATAATATATCTTTCTATGCATCCCTACTCTGTTCTGATGCAACTTTGTTGACAATGTCATATTACATGTTGTTGTATGACGTCAGAAGAGTAAAATTTCAATATTTATTTCAGATGTGAAATACAGTTTTTATTTGACTAAGAAATCATAGAATATGTAACAAACTCCAACAAACATACTGGTAATGAAATATCAGTGGTATTCTCCTACCGTAAAATTGAATGGTGCTAATAAAATCATTATTGAACTGATTGAATTTAAACAGTTCTACTACGGTTCAGAAAGGCGTCCTATATAAAGTGGATATACACTCAATTGTATTGAATTATTATTTTAATTTTTTATTTTGTGCTCGGTAATAAAATGATAGAATATGAAGCCAATCAACTACACATAGGACAGTTCCTACATTTTTTAACTTGTCTGCAGAGAATTTTATCTTCATGCTGATTGATTGACAGTTGATGACATTTGATGTCAATATTTGAATCAGCATAAATGTAATGATTTTTAGAAGTCCTTTATTTAGTAGTACATACAAAGGAAGCATAAGAAAGTGGCTTCCAGTTTATGAAGAATATTAAATGACTTTGTCTGGAATTATTAACACAGGTCAAATTTTAAATCCTGATTATTGAATAAAATTTTTAAACTGTTTACCGAGTTTGACCGACTGCTGTGTCAACTTTGTATTCAAACAAATGCATTCTATTAATGATGATGTTTAATATAGAATTAAAATTCAGTATTACAGACAATGGTAACATTGTATCTGAGAATTAATTATTGTTTAACGTTTTATTCCGATTTAAAGACGAGAAATGAACATTTAACAGGCTATTATTTGAACTTGGAATTATTTTTAATTATGGAATTCGCATAATTTCTTGTGTTTAAATTTTTTTATAAATTCCATGTTTATTTTGTATTATGATCTTTTGAGTGGTTAATAACACTTTCCATACAAGGTGTTTTGGTTAGATAGTGTTGTGCGCGGCACAGTACATTCTATTGAAAATATACTATTTTCTTTGTAATAGATAGTGTTGTGCGCAGCACAGAACATTTCAGTACAGAATAATCATGGAATTTATTAAAAATTTCAATAACAAGAAATCAAGCAAATTCCATAGTTAAAAATAATTCCAAGTTCAAATAATAGACTGTTATTTGTCAAAATAAATTTGATCTACATATCAGCAGCTGTATTTAATGGATGCATGTTTCATTAATGTAATAAGTTTAAAGTGGCCATTCACATTCAGTGAGTGATTAAACTAGAACTTTACTACCCTACAGCTTAGCTTAATTCATCATTGGTGATGTGGTGACCTTCTAGCATGAGCACAGAGCCATTTTCAGTCCCAAACTAATTTTTCTATGCATTCAGGTAATCTGTTTTAAAAGGTCAATGTTTTAAACAAATGGTTTTTTTTTTAAATCAGATGGCACAATGATAAATAAAAATGTCAGAAATTGACAAGAAATAAATTTTTCAGTTTATTTTTAGAATTTAATGCTTTCATTCTAATATTATTATAGGGAACCCCTGACAATGATCTAACTCTAGAATGTGACACATCATACTCTAATAATGCAGCCATACCAATTCTAGGCAACCTAAGTTTTTTAGTATCACAATTTAGTCCTGGACATCACATGGACAAAGCATTTAATACTATCACAAGAACCAAAGGTCAAAGGACATAATACATTGACTTCCCATAATGCATCTGCATACCAAGTCTGTTCAACCTTAGTTCCACAGAACAACAGTAATGCCCATATAGCAATCAGACTAGATTTACCATCATAGAGGTCAGAAGTCAAAGTCAAGGTCAGTGATCTGATATTGAAAATTGACACACCAGCTTCCCATGATGCATCTGCATACCTAGTTTGATCAAACTTAGTTCTAAAGTACAACATTTACTCCCTATACATGGTGCGGGATGGACAGATGAACAGACAGACTGTCAGATGAACAATATTTGATATGTGAAATAAGTACTGTGTTTATGTAACAACAAGGAGTTTAACCCAATTTTTAAGTTGCTGTATTGTACTGTGGCCAAGCATTTAAAATGAGCCAGTGTACAGTTTTGTTTCAATTAGAATGAACAATTTTTCTACTTTGACACCAATGATGCCTGATCACAGATTGAAAATAGATTTTACTTCTTTTGTACACATTTACTAAATTCCACCATACGCCTTTTCGCAGACGACACTATTGCTTATCTGGTTATAAAATCTAACAGCGACTGTGAAACCCTACAAAAAGATCTAAACACTAGGCATCTGGGAACATACTTGGAAAATGGCTTTTCATCCTGACAAGTGTAATGTTATGTCCATCAGTCGAAATAAAAATCCAATTACTTACAATTACACTCTACACTGCCATGTTCTTGAACATGTGGACAAAGCAAAATACCTAGGCGTGACAATACAATCAGACCTAAAATGGCACAGTCACATAAACACCATCTGTAATAAGGCTAACAGTACACTAGGTTTTCTAAGAAGGAACCTTAACATCAGTTCCACCTCAGTAAAGGAACAGGCATATAAATCCTTAGTCAGACCATCACTAGAATATGCCTGTTCAGTATGGGATCCTTACTTAACTGAGGACATAAACAAACTAGAAAAGGTACAACGAAGGGCTGCTAGGTTTGTCACTAACCGACATAGAAACACATCAAGTGTTAGTGACATGATTGACCACCTAAAATGGAGAAACCTAGCATATAGAAGAACTGATGCACGCCTTGTCATGTTCTATAAAATTTCATACCACCTCATCGCCATCACAAAAGCAGACAGACTTATACAACCGCTCAGACAGTCCCGAAACATGCACGCACTCTCATATCAGATTCCATCCTGCAGAACGCAAATACGCCAACAATCATTCTTTCCACGCACAATAAAAAACTGGAACAGCCTTCCTCTGAGTATTGTTATGAGCGACTCTATAGAGTCATTCAAAACAGCCATATCAACCCACACCTACAGTCAGTAAATTCATCATGTGTAAATAGTTTTATCTTAATATATAAATAAATAAAAATAAAAAAAAATATGCACTATCACTATGTAATCAAAGCGCTGTAAGCGCTGAAGGCAGTTAACCAAAAACCAACGCAACCGTAATTATGAAAACTGTGGCAATGTTGCCTCAACAACATTCAGCAAATAATTTATATGTTATCAAGGTTTCATAAGCAATGCATATATCAATGTATATTTTTTATGGTGAGTCTGCAGTGGTACAAGTTCCCAATGATTGCAGTTGTTCTACTTGGTAGTTAACCTTGGACACGAATCGGACAAATGTTCACTACAACAGGGATCAAAGGTGAGGTCTGACTGACTTGCCCATAGTAAATGTAAATGATTTGTTATTTTGTCCCATACATTTGAATATATATAATTTAGGGATGGGGATCTCAACGGTTTTCAAGTTCTCAAACAGGTAGGGGTAGGCAGAGGATTTAGGGGGCAGGGGGCCTGCCTCCCCCCCTTTTTGGGAAAAAATTTGGTTGCTTATATAGGGAATCACTGAAGCGTGACTGGAGCTTGCCCCTTTTAGGTCAGTCAGTGGGCCCCACTTATGACAATTTCTGGATCCGCCACTGGGGGTAGGGTGACCCTAGGGACTTCCCCTACATTTCATTTTATTTGTTATATTGTCCCATACATGAATATATATGGTTTAGGGGTGGGGATCTCATTGGTTTCCAAGTTCTCAAACAGGAAGGGTAGGGTGACCCAAGGGACTCCCCCTATATTTCATTTAATTAGTTATATTGATCCATACATGAATATATATTATTTTGGTGTGGCGATCTTGACCGTTTCCAAGTTCTCAAACAGGAGGGTTGGGATGACCACAGGGACTTCCCTTATATTTCATTTGATTTGTTATATTGTCCCATACATGAGTATATATGGTTTAGGGGTAAGGATCTTGACCACTTCCAAGTTCTCAAACAGGAGGGTGAACAGTGACCTCAGGGACTCCCCCTATCTTTCATCTGATTTGTTTTATTGTCCCATACATGAATATATATGGTTTAGGGATGGGGATCTCGACCATTTTTAAATTCTAAAACAGGAGGGGTACCCCTAGCGACTCTTCCTATATTTCATTTGATTTTTCATATTGTCACAAACATGAACATTTGATTTTTCATATTGTCACAAACATGAATATATACGGTTAAGGCGTGTGGATCTCAACCGTTTCCAAGTTCTCAAACAGGAGGGGGTGCGGTAACTCCAGGGACTCCCCCTATATTTCATTTTTTATTTATTATATTGTCCTATACTTGAATATATGCAGGGGCGGATTCAGACGGGGGAGGGTTGCGGGCTTGCACCCCCCTTACATTTGCAAAGCATGGGTTGTTCTCAGCTTAATAAAGAAAATTTCGATAATTTTACCTCAATTTTTTTTTAGCCTTGCTCTGCTTGGCGAAAATTTAAGTTTGCACCCCTCCTAACCTAAAATCCTGGATCTTCCCCTCATATGGTTTAGGGGTGGGGAGCTCGACCGTTTCCAAGTTATCAAACAGGAGGGGGTAGAGTGGCACAAAGAATGCCACCAATATATCATATGATTTACTTACATTAAGATATATATAATATAGTTGCATTATTTGTGAAAATAAAGAATGAAACTTTCAGCTACTTTAATTTACTCTTCAAAACTGAGAAAAAACAAATAACCCCTCGAAATTGCAGTAATATGTTTACACTTTAAAAGCATCTCACATGCATTATCATCATTTATCATTTATAAAGAAAATTTAGACTGTGACCATGAACATGTATATTGTTAGATATATACTGTTTCCAGCTGTCACGTTGTATTGGATTTTTAAATTAAAATTTGTCAAAAAGTAATTTTGAGTTTCTGAATAAAATATTTTTCTGCTTTTTCTTTCTTTTACATATATCTTTTGGTTTACAATACTAGTGTTTATATTCATTTACCATGCGTAGATGTATTTTTTTAACCGGCTTGGATTTATTTGGTAAATAATCGTCAAACCCGGAATTACCCTTATCCGCTTCCG
This sequence comes from Mytilus edulis, assembly GCF_963676685.1. NCBI lineage: Eukaryota > Metazoa > Mollusca > Bivalvia > Mytilida > Mytilidae > Mytilus > Mytilus edulis. The sequence goes on from NC_092344.1 coordinate 3,548,690, forward strand.
GAATCGAACCCGATTTTGTAAAATTTTGTCTTCACGGCCGCCATTGTTATGTGTTTACAATGTTGTTTTTGTCAATCAGATACGATTTTACTCGAATTTATACAATATTTGTCGGCGATTTTCTGTATAAACTAGCGGTTGAACAAAATGAACATCGCCGTCATGAATAATAATGATAAAAATAAGTTTTTAGCTCGTTTAATTGGAGACTTTGGTGAACATGGTGAAAAGGTTTGCAAAGTAATTTCTTATTTTCTTTCAAATGTAAGGCGACTACGTCGGGTGTAGCTATATATAGCTAGAAACCAACTATCCTAGTCGAAATTCTGCTTGCAAAAGTGGAAGGTCGCGGACCTCTGACCACCGCTAATTTGCACACCTGCCTCCAAATTGAAAAGCTACGAAAATTTCTTTTTCTAATTTGAAATTGCCGCCAACAGCATGAACAGTTGAACTTATTATATAATAGACTACTGACGTAGTTGTACTACGTATTGATGACAAACAATATTCCTACGACTTTTGTCATTTGGGTAATCTAAACTGCTTGTCTTAAGAGATTTTCGGCGATTAAATATTTCATACAATTGTTCTTCGACATCTTAGCTAAAAGCAGAAGTCATAATGAACTACACAAGGATTCTTAATAAGCACTACTTCCTATGTGTAACTTTAAAACTTTTGGATAAATCGACGATCATTTAAGGTTTTTCTGGTCATTTCTTTTTGTAATCCAAAATAAAAAGTATTAAAAAAGTGTTCAATTAGTTATATATAACATAGTAGCAAGCTAGATAATAACAATGGCAAGTATTTCAGGATTTATTAGGTAGAAAACAAATCTAGGGTGCTCGCATAATGCAGCTTAACTGCATAAAAATGTTATAATTAATTTTTGTTTTTAATCATAAAATTAAAATTTTTTACTGTATATACGTCTCCACAATATGTTGACCACAAAGCAATGCGCAGTGCAAGTGACATAAACTTAGTGTTGAAGGCGGTCACTAAAAAGTAGAAGTAGAAGAAGTACACACACTAGCTTAATTAAAACATAGAACTGAATCAGTACTCAAGATGTACCTCTGGAATTCAATTGAATTGCTGACAACAAAATTAAAAAAAAAGAAAAAATAATAATAATCGACTGCAGGAGACTTAGAATTCAGTTTCCTCCAGAAGCAAGTAATTTTTCTACCAGTTTTATCTTATCTAGATAAGGCTGTTATTCAAGCCAAGATTGACTAGCCCAGAACCACCTGTAAAATATCTAGTTAAAACAAAAACCATTGACACTGAAAACAGTATTTGACAAATAATATAAACTTTCTAACCTTATAACTCCTCTAAACTGGTTCCTTGGAGGATGATCTGGTACCCAGAATAATCCAAAGCACCGACTTATCTTCTGTAACACAGCATAATCATTCTTATCCTTCTGATGGTAAAATATTACAAAGTTGGGTCTGAAAATAAACAGTACAAAATATATAAGTGCCAATATGTCATGGACATGGATTCTAATCCAACTGAGACAAGAACAAACCACATTATATTTGTAGATCTAACATTGAAGGAATAAATTTGACATAGAGACATATATAAGACATGAGTATAATAATTAGTTGTAACATATTTTTATGTAAAAAGAAGAGGATGTCCAAATGCCTTTAAGTTTGCCAGCATTACTAGTTTTTTACTGAATGGCATGTTGAAAGTCAGTGAAGTCTGGGTTGTACTCAACACAAGATATGTGACAGGATTTTCTGTTCAATAATTCTGTAAATAACTTGTTTTTTATAAACTACTGATTTACATACTGTTAATTCTGAAATAGAATGTCAAGGTCAGGATGATGCTTCTGTGTACAAAGTTTTTTCAATTAAAGTGCTGCAGTTAATTTTTTACTTTACCTTATCATTAACAATTCTATTATTTCATATGATCTAACAGAAATTTTTATAAACTACTGATTTATATCTTTAAAAAAGAAAATAATTAGCAAATTACAAAAACGTATTATGTGAAGCATGAAACACTTTCTGGAGCATGTGATTAAAAACTGAAAACAAATGAATTAAAATGAATTTTATATATTTTTTTTAAATTTTCAATGATAATGAACTAAAGTCTAGCTCATTTGAGTTCCTTTTCATGCCATTATCATTTTATTCATCAGCATTTTAAACACTAAATCATCTGATTTCAATTAAGAAGAATATATATATGTATATATGAAATATCTAGATAATAGTCATTTTTCTTTGATCTTTCTGACATGGGCGTTTGACTGTTTTGTAAAATGATACTATACATAATAAATAATGGAATATCTCTTTAAAAAAAAAAAAAAGTACAAAAAAAAACCTTTGATACCTTTCATCAGTATGATGTAAAATAATTCTTATGGTTTTTGAAATATTTATTAATGCATGAACTTACTTTTCCCAGTTTTGAAATTTTGGTATTGTTACCTTTACTTTTCTAGGCTGTATTAAAGTTAAAGTTCAAAGGCCATATTGTCGATGAAAAGTTTGTGATCCCTAATGACACATGACCTCAGGCAGTACCTCACCATTATTCATTAACCTTAAAGTAGGTCATTATCTTGAGGCATGAGGAAAAAAGTCAATCATTCTTTGAAAAGTATATCATCCTTAATGTAACACCATGTCTGTGTATAATTCATATAATGCATCCATAGTGCTGTGATGTCTTTATGCATCAATGCATAAAGACATCACAGCACTATGGATGCATTATATGAATTATACAAGGGATATACATTTGACTTTTGTAGAACACCAGTTTAGTAAATATAAATGGATACCAGTAGTAACAAAGTTGTCTCATTGGAAATCATGTGACATCTACTTATTATTCAGCTGTTTTTCATTTTTCAAAACAGAGACACTTATTTGTCTGTTTAAAACATCCATACATTCCTTTTCAGGCATTTAGAGGAATACACTTGTGACTTGGCTAAAATGGCTTTCACTTTTGTAGAGTAGCAGTTAAGTAAATATAAATGAATAGTTGTCTCATTGGAAGTTATACCACCTTATTTTTATATTGAAATAGTTACATGTAGCTGTTTTTCATTTTTGAAAACCAAGACACTTAAAGGGGTCGGTCAACTATTATTGTAGCCAGTCAGACATTTTTACTTCACTTCTGCTCAACATGCTAAATGCAGATTTCCTACAGATCATATATAACCTTTAATGATAACTTTATGAGATTTAACATTAAATGTTCTTGTGTAAATTCTCATCTAAACACCAGTATCGAGGTTTCACTATTTATCTTGAGTATTGAGAAGAGGAGGTGGTTCACACACTAACAATGAATATTATATTGACTGGTGAATGTTGCATGAAACCATGACTAATATTGTCCACCATTTTGATTCTTACTTTGAGTCTGCCAGTATGGGTACTTTTAGTACTGGGTCTTGTATACAGTTCTGTAAATGTTCTAGTGTAAATTCTTCACTGTTTTCAATGAAACTTTGTATTAAGGCATCATATTTTTCTGAACTCAAAGCATCCATGTTTTTTAATGTCATATCGCCTTCTCTAAAAGAAAGAAATATCATAATTATATCATTACTTTCATATTAACTTTTAGAGACATTAAAAAAGAAATCCTTTAATAAGAAAAATTTCTACAAAATCTATTAGCATGTAAATAATGTTTTTCAAAATAACTTCATTGACTGTAATACATTTGACAAATATTTCTTCTTAAAGTCTAATAGATAGTGTATGAGTGCCAATGAGACAATTCTCCATCCAAGTCACAATTTATAAAAGTAAACCATTATAGAACAAAGTACGGTCTTCATGACTGTTACTGTGGCACTAACATATTCTTGTGTTATGACAGTTGAATCAAGAAAAATAACAGACAAATCAAGTTGCTTGGGAGTAGGGTACACATTGCTTTTTCATTGTATTTTGAACTTAGAATTTCAAATAGGATCTATAATTTGAACCAAACATTTATAAAATTACTACATCATTGGCTTACACTTTTGTTTTTAGAGAGGATCTAGGTTAAACCAAAAAAGCTTAACTGGACTCATAAACATTGTTATAGTATTACATGTATCACTATTGTTGGATTGCTTATCATTAAATTCTTTGTTGACAAGATTAAGTAATTTGTTAGATTTTGCTTTTCTTTTTATGTTTTTTTTTGTTTTATGCTCCTAAACCATTCAAGAATTTTACAGACTTCCAGAGAGAGATTTTTATGGCAGTGGACCAGCCCCCACCCTTTATGGAGGTAAATATATTGAAAATGCAAAGACTTTTATCATGTCAAACTCCTAACCATGCATAGCTTCCCCTCCCCCTTTCAAAATCTTGGATCCTCCTCTTATTTATATAGCATTGTTTTCAATTGCATGTCTTTTCTTGCCAAATCTGCTAACTTGAAGATATGTATTTTTTCATTACTTGAAATCACCAAAATAACTCAACATAATAAATGATAAGGTGCATTCCACTGTGTTTTACATGGTTTATTATTGTTTTTCAAAAAGAACATTTGTTTTTTTTCCTTTTTGTAACTGTCAATGACATCTGAATATGACAATTTTGAACTGTTAGTATTAAAGAAAGAAAAATCCATACATAGCATGTGCAATTTTCAAGACTAAACTTAGCAGCAGTTAATATGTTTGGGAAGTGAAATTATACAAGGTACCCTTTAATGAAAATGATACATAATGTCTTTTTTATGCATTTGAAATAAAATGTAAACTGACAGTAAAATTCCAATGATTCTAGAATAAGATGAACTACAAAATTAAGATGTCTTGTAACAGAAATTTAAAATCATTGAGAATCTATTGCGATGTAGTTAACAGCTATGATATCAAACCCTGTTTTAGTCGTTCTTAAAATGTGTGAGTATATGCACAGGATAATATGAGTAAAATCAATTCATTTAACACTATTCTGCATAAAGAGGAAAAGTAACTGAACCAATGATAGGAATAAAACATCAATTCTATTTGACAAATTCATTTAGCAAGAAAATATGTTAATCTGACAGGTGCTCCTAACCAGAGACCAATTAAAATAAATTTCTTTCTAAATTTCTGTTGAAAGCCCTAGGGACCAATATGTTGGAAGCAATATTGTTGTCAATTTGATAGGAACAAGATAATATTGATCTAATATAACTGATTGTTATTAAAGGATGGAGAGAAGTTATAAGTGTAGATTCACACTTTTCTATATAATATTAATCATTACAATCTCCAAGGAAATATCTCTATTTAACATGCAAACATTTTTTTATGTTATTCTGAAATTTTATTTCTTTTCTATTGTAGTTTCAATTTATTAAACATGTGAAAATGGCATAAAACTATTTTTTTATTGACAAAAGAAGTATTAATCTCTTGTAATATCAATATTAATTGATTTCTTAATCTTCATCATGAAATGCTGTTTTTTATATTATAACATGTATAACCGGAACAAATTAAAAAATATTGGGATTTTTTTTTATTATTGATATTTTTTTTATTATTACTATTTTTGCCACTAATATTGGTTAAAGATAATTATAATTCCAAGTAATTCTTTTCTATGAAAACGATTAAAATAAACTACTGATTTGTTTTCTATAATTGCCACTGATTATTATATCATGAATATTCATGAATATGCAAATGATATCAATTACCGGGTATCTAATTATAGTGCATATTGGTGTTTTTTTTATTACAGAATATAGCAGTAAAATAATAAGCATGTATATTAGTTGCTGCTGTGACGTTCAGTATAATGACATTGACCTAATCTTACCAATAATTACCCATAATGCATCTGCACACTTAGTAACCAGAGAAAACAGTTATGTCCCAAACTCAAATAACTATTATAAGGGTCAAGGTCAATGTAAGAGTGACATGATTTTGGTATTTGACACTTTCCATCAAATGATGCATTTGCAGATGCATTTGCAGATGCATTTGCATACAAATTCCTAGTATGTCTAGCTAAGTGCTATGATACAAAAGTTATACACCATATACAAATCAGATAATGTTGTACTAACATTGATGTCAAAGTCAAAGTCAAGGTCAGTATGTCTAGCTTAGTGCTATGATATAAAAGTTATACACCATACACAAATCAGATAATGTTGTACTAACATTAATGTCAAAGTCAAGGTCAGTATGTCTAGCTTAGTGCTATGATATAAAAGTTATACACCATACACAAATCAGATAATGTTGTACTAACATTCATGTCAAAGTCAAGGTCAGTATGTCTAGCTTAGTGCTATGATATAAAAGTTATACACCATACACAAATCAGACAATGTTGTACTAATATTAATGTCAAAAGTCAAAGTCAAGGTCAGTATGTCTAGCTTAGTGCTATGACATAAAAGTTATACACCATACACAAATCAGACAATGTTGTACTGATATTGATGTCAAAAGTCAAAGTCAAGGTCAGTATGTCTAGCTTAGTGCTATGACATAAAAGTTATACACCATATACGAATCAGATAATGTTGTACTAACATTGATGTCAAAGTCAAAGTCAAGGTCAGTATGTCTAGCTAAGTGCTATTATATAAAAGTTATACACCATACACAAATCAGACAATGTTGTACTAACATTCATGTCAAAGTCAAGGTCAGTATGTTTAGCTTAGTGCTATGACATAAAAGTTATACACCATACACAAATCAGATAATGTTGTACTAACATTGATGTCAAAAGTCAAAGTCAAGGTCAGTATGTTTAGCTTAGTGCTATGATACAAAAGTTATACACCATATACGAATCAGATAATGTTGTACTAACATTGATGTCAAAGTCAAGGTCAGTATGTCTAACTTAGTGCTATGATATAAAATTTATACACCATATACAAATCAGATAATGTTGTACTAACATTGATGTCAAAGTCAAGGTCAGTATGTCTAGCTTAGTGCTATGATATAAAAGTTATACACCATATACAAATCAGATAATGTTGTACTAACATTCATGTCAAAGTCAAGGTCAGTATGTCTAGCTTAGTGCTATTATATAAAACTTATACACCATACACAAATCAGACAATGTTGTACTAATATTGATGTCAAAAGTCAAAGTCAAGGTCAGTATGTCTAGCTTAGTGCTATGACATAAAAGTTATACACCATACACAAATCAGACAATGTTGTACTAATATTGATGTCAAAAGTCAAAGTCAAGGTCAGTATGTCTAGCTTAGTGCTATGACATAAAAGTTATACACCATACACATATTAGACAATGTTGTACTTACAGTGATGTCAAAAGTCAAAGTCAAGGTCAGTATGTCTAGCTTAGTGCTATGATATAAAAGTTATACACCATACACAAATCAGACAATGTTGTACTAATATTGATGTCAAAAGTCAAAGTCAAGGTCAGTATGTCTAGCTTAGTGCTATGACATAAAAGTTATACACCATATACAAATCAGATAATGTTGTACTAACATTAATGTCAAAGTCAAGGTCAGTATGTCTAGCTTAGTGCTATGATATAAAAGTTATACACCATTCACAAATCAGACAATGTTGTACTAATGTCAAAGTCAAGGTCAGTATGTCTAGCTTTCTGCTATGACATAAAAGTTATACACCATATACAAATCAGATAATGTTGTACCAACATTGATGTCAAAAGTCAAAGTCAGTATATCTAGCTTAGTGCTATGATACAAAAGTTATACACCATATTCAAATCAGATAATGTTGTACTAACATTGATGTCAAAGTCAAGGTCAGTATGTCTAGCTAAGTGCTTGATATAAAAGTTATACACCATATACAAATCAGATAATGTTGTACTAATATTGATGTCAAAGTCAAGGTCAGTATGTCTAGCTTAGTGCTATGATATAAAAGTTATACACCATATACAAATCAGATAATGTTGTACTAACATTCATGTCAAAGTCAAGGTCAGTATGTCTAGCTTAGTGCTATGATATAAAAGTATTAATAGTCCTATTACTTATAAAAACTGAAAACATGATAATAAACTTATACAGTTTTCTTTTGCAGTCATTGAACTATAAAAATGAGGCCAATGACAATCAACTTCTCCAAGATGCAAACTGTCCATCAGGTATGGGTTATCACTGCTGTAGGATAAATCCTCCTAAATATCTCATATTCTGCTGCATTTATAACTGTTGAAACAATAAAATCAGAATAGTCATTTAAAGGGCCACATTCAGTCCTGTCTATAAGGAATATATTTGTTTTTTTATAGTTACAGTTAATGAAGAATGACTATCATTGGAGAGCCCTTGTATAATAAATATTCTCCTTTCAATATAACTGCTTCAACAGAGGCATCAACAGAGGCATACATGTTATCAATAACTATTGCAAGTACATCTTTATATAAATAGAAAGTTCCAATATGACTGTATGAGTGAGGCAGTACTACAGAGATAGCCTAATATTCTGTATGTTACTGACAGTATTGAATGCTGAGGTAGAAACTTTGGAGACTGAGCCTAATATTCTGTATGTAGCTGACAGTATTGGATGCTGAGGTAGAACTATGGAGACTGAGCCTAATATTCTGTATGTTACTGACAGTGTTGAATGCTGAGGTAGAATTATGGAGACTGAGCCTAATATTCTGTATGTTACTGACAGTATTGAATGCTGAGGTAGAATTATGGAGACTGAGCCTAATATTCTGTATGTTACTGACAGTATTGAATGCTGAGGTAGAATTATGGAGACTGAGCCTAATATTCTGTATGTTACTGACAGTATTGAATGCTGAGGTAGAACTATGGAGACTGAGCCTAATATTCTGTATGTTACTGACAGTATTGAATGCTGAGGTAGAACTATGGAGACTGAGCCTAATATTCTGTATGTTACTGACAGTATTGAATGCTGAGGTAGAATTATGGAGACTGAGCCTAATATTCTGTATGTTACTGACAGTATTGAATGCTGAGGTAGAACTATGGAGACTGAGCCTAATATTCTGTATGTAGCTGACAGTATTGGATGCTGAGGTAAAACTATGGAGCCTGAGCCTAATATTCTGTATGTTACTGACAGTGTTGGATGCTGAGGTAGAACTATGGAGACTGAGCCTAATATTCTGTATGTTACTGACAGTGTTGGATGCTGAGGTAGAACTATGGAGACTGAGCCTAATATTTTGTATGTAGCTGACAGTGTTGAATGCTGAGGTAGAACTGTGGAGACTGAGCCTTTTATTCTGTATGTAACTGACAGTGTTGAATACTAAGGTAGAACTATGGAAACTGAGCCTAATATTCTGTATGTTACTGACAGTGTTGGATGCTGAGGTAGAACTATGGAACTGAGCCTAATATTTTGTATGTAGCTGACAGTGTTGAATGCTGAGGTAGAACTGTGGAGACTGAGCCTTTTATTCTGTATGTAACTGACAGTGTTGAATACTGAGGTAGAACTATGGAGACTGAGCCTAATATTCTGTATGTAGCTGACAGTATTGAATGCTGAGGTAGAACTTTGGAGACTGAGCCTAATATTCTGTATGTTACTGACAGTGTTGGATGCTGAGGTAGAACTATGGAGACTGAGCCTAATATTCTGTATGTTACTGACAGTGTTGGATGCTGAGGTAGAACTATGGAGACTGAGCCTACTATTTTGTATGTAGCTGACAGTGTTGAATGCTGAGGTAGAACTGTGGAGACTGAGCCTTTTATTCTGTATGTAACTGACAGTGTTGAATACTGAGGTAGAACTATGGAGACTGAGCCTAATATTCTGTATGTTACTGACAGTATTGAATGCTGAGGTAGAACTATGGAGACTGAGCCTAATATTCTGTATGTAGCTGACAGTGTTGGATGCTGAGGTAGAACTATGGAGAATGAGCCTAATATTTTGTATGTAGCTGACAGTGTTGAATGCTGAGGTAGAACTGTGGAGACTGAGCCTTTTATTCTGTATGTAACTGACCGTGTTGAATACTGAGGTAGAACTATAGAGACTGAGCCTAATATTCTGTATGTTACTGACAGTGTTGGATGCTGAGGAAGAACTATGGAGACTGAGCCTAATATTTTGTATGTAGCTGACAGTGTTGAATGCTGAGGTAGAACTGTGGAGACTGAGCCTTTTATTCTGTATGTAACTGACAGTGTTGAATACTGAGGTAGAACTATGGAGACTGAGCCTAATATTCTGTATGTAGCTGACAGTATTGAATGCTGAGGTAGAACTTTGGAGACTGAGCCTAATATTCTGTATGTTACTGACAGTGTTGGATGCTGAGGTAGAACTATGGAGACTGAGCCTAATGTTTTGTATGTAGCTGACAGTCTTGAATGCTGAGGTAGAACTGTGGAGACTGAGCCTTTTATTCTGTATGTAACTGACAGTGTTGAATACTGAGGTAGAACTATGGAGACTGAGCCTAATATTCTGTATGTAGCTGACAGTGTTGGATGCTGAGGTAGAACAATGGAGACTGATCCTAATATTCTATATGTTACTGACAGTGTTGGATGCTAAGGTAGTACTACGGAGACTGAGCCTTATATTCTGTATGTTACTGACAGCATTGAATGCTAAGGTAGAACTATGGAGCCTGAGCCTAATATTCTATATGTTACTGACAGTATTGGATGCTGAGGTAGAACTATGGAGAATGAGCCTAATATTCTGTATGTTACTGACAGTGTTGGATGCTGAGGTAGAACTATGGAGAATGAGCCTAATATTCTGTATGTTACTGACAGTGGTGGATGCTGAGGTAGAACTATGGAGAATGAGCCTAATATTCTGTATGTTACTGACAGTGGTGGATGCTGAGGTAGAACTATGGAGAATGAGCCTAATATTCTGTATGTTACTGACAGTGTTGGATGCTGAGGTAGAACTATGGAGAATGAGCCTAATATTCTGTATGTTACTGACAGTGGTGGATGCTGAGGTAGAACTATGGAGACTGTGCCTAATATTCTGTATGTTACTGACAGTATTGAATGCTGAGGTAGAACTATGGAGAATGAGCCTAATATTCTGTATGTAGCTGACAGTGTTGAATGCTGAGGTAGAACTGTGGAGACTGAGCCTTTTATTCTGTATGTAACTGACCGTGTTGAATACTGAGGTAGAACTATGGAGAATGAGCCTAATATTCTGTATGTTACTGACAGTGTTGAATGCTGAGGTAGAACTATGGAGCCTGAGCCTAATATTCTGTATGTAACTGACAGTATTGAATGCTGAGGTAGAACTATGGAGACTGAGCCTAATATTCTGTATGTTACTGACAGTGTTGGATGCTGAGGTAGAACTATGGAGACTGTGCCTAATATTCTGTATGTAGCTGACAGTGTTGGATGCTGAGGTAGAACTATGGAGACTGAGCCTAATATTCTGTATGTTACTGACAGTGTTGAATGCTGAGGTAGAATTATGGAGACTGAGCCTAATATTCTGTATGTAGCTGACAGTGTTGGATGCTGAGGTAGAACTATGGAGACTGAGCCTAATATTCTGTATGTTACTGACAGTGTTGAATGCTGAGGTAGAACTATGGAGAATGAGCCTAATATTCTGTATGTTACTGACAGTGTTGGATGCTGAGGTAGAACTATGGAGACTGAGCCTAATATTCTGTATGTTACTGACAGTGTTGGATGCTGAGGTAGAACTAATCAACTATGGAGACTGAGCCTAATATTTTGTATGTTACTGACAGTGTTGGATGCTGAGGTAGAACTATGGAGCCTGAGCCTAATATTCTGTATGTTACTGACAGTGTTGGATGCTGAGGTAGAACTATGGAGACTGAGCCTAATATTCTGTATGTTACTGACAGTGTTGGATGCTGAGGTAGAACTATGGAGACTGAGCCTAATATTCTGTATGTTACTGACAGTATTGTATGCTGAGGTAGAACTATGGAGCCTGAGCCTAATATTCTGTATGTTACTGACAGTATTGTATGCTGAGGTAGAACTATGGAGACTGAGCCTAATATTCTGTATGTAACTGACAGTGTTGGATGCTGAGGTAGAACTATGGAGACTGAGCCTAATATTCTGTATGTTACTGACAGTGTTGAATGCTGAGGTAGAACTATAGAGACTGAGCCTAATATTCTGTATGTTACTGACAGTGTTGGATGCTGAGGTAGAACTATGGAGACTGAGCCTAATATTTTGTATGTAGCTGACAGTGTTGAATGCTGAGGTAGAACTGTGGAGACTGAGCCTAATATTCTGTATGTAACTGACAGTGTTGAATACTGAGGTAGAACTATGGAGACTGAGCCTAATATTCTGTATGTTACTGACAGTGTTGGATGCTGAGGTAGAACTATGGAGACTGAGCCTAATATTCTGTATGTAACTGACAGTGTTGGATGCTGAAGTAGAACTATGGAGACTGAGCCTAATATTCTGTATGTTACTGACAGTGTTGGATGCTGAGGTAGAACAATGGAGACTGATCCTAATATTCTATATGTTACTGACAGTATTGGATGCTGAGGTAGAACTGGAGACTGAGCCTAATATTCTGTATGTAGCTGACAGTGTTGGATGCTGAGGTAGAACTATGGAGAATGAGCCTAATATTCTGTATGTTACTGACAGTGTTGAATGCTGAGGTAGAACTATGGAGCCTGAGCCTAATATTCTGTATGTTACTGACAGTGTTGGATGCTGAGGTAGAACAATGGAGACTGAGCCTAATATTCTGTATGTAACTGACAGTATTGAATGCTGAGGTAGAACTATGGAGAATGAGCCTTATATTCTGTATGTTACTGACAGTGTTGAATGCTGAGGTAGAACTATGGAGACTGAACCTAATATTCTGTATGTTACTGACAGTGTTGGATGCTGAGGTAGAACTATAGAGACTGAGCCTAATATTCTGTATGTAACTGACAGTGTTGGATGCTGAGGTAGAACTATGGAGACTGAGCCTAATATTCTGTATGTTACTGACAGTGTTGGATGCTGAGGTAGAACTATGGAGACTGATCCTAATATTCTATATGTTACTGACAGTATTGGATGCTGAGGTAGAACTATGGAGACTGAGCCTAATATTCTGTATGTAGCTGACAGTATTGTATGCTGAGGTAGAACTATGGAGACTGAGCCTAATATTCTGTATGTTACTGACAGTGTTGGATGCTGAGGTAGAACTGTGGAGACTGAGCCTAATATTTTGTATGTAGCTGACAGTGTTGGATGCTGAGGTAGAACTATGGAGAATGAACCTAATATTCTGTATGTTACTGACAGTGTTGAATGCTGAGGTAGAACTATGGAGCCTGAGCCTAATATTCTGTATGTTACTGACAGTGTTGGATGCTGAGGTAGAACTATGGAGAATGAGCCTAATATTCTGTATGTAACTGACAGTGTTGGATGCTGAGGTAGAACTATGGAGACTGAGCCTAATATTCTGTATGTTACTGACAGTATTGAATGCTGAGGTAGAACTATGGAGAATGAGCCTAATATTCTGTATGTTACTGACAGTATTGGATGCTGAGGTAGAACTATGGAGACTGAGCCTAATATTCTGTATGTAGCTGACAGTGTTGGATGCTGAGGTAGAACTATGGAGAATGAGCCTAATATTCTGTATGTTACTGACAGTGTTGAATGCTGAGGTAGAACTATGGAGCCTGAGCCTAATATTCTGTATGTTACTGACAGTGTTGGATGCTGAGGTAGAACTATGGAGACTGAGCCTAATATTCTGTATGTAACTGACAGTGTTGGATGCTGAGGTAGAACTATGGAGCCTGAGCCTAATATTCTGTATGTTACTGACAGTATTGAATGCTGAGGTAGAACTATGGAGAATGAGCCTAATATTCTGTATGTTACTGACAGTATTGAATGCTGAGGTAGAACTATGGAGAATGAGCCTAATATTCTGTATGTTACTGACAGTGTTGAATGCTGAGGTAGAACTATGGAGACTGAGCCTAATATTCTGTTTGTTACTGACAGTGTTGGATGCTGAGGTAGAACTATTGAGACTGAGCTTAATATTCTGTATGTTACTGACAGTGTCGGATGCTGATGTAACTGTATATTATACCCTATAGCCTATATAGCTTATCAAAAAGAACCTCTTCATATTTATATCTATTTAGAACTCAACATGTCACTAATGTCACTGCTAGTTTAAACATATTTTATTGTTCAACTAGAGGCTCTTGAGCCTGTGTCGCTCACCTTGGTTTTTGTGCATATCATCAACTGTTAAATTTGTCTCAGTAGTTTCAGAGGAAAGATTTTAGTATAAAGATTACAAAAATTTATGAAAAATTGACTATAAAGGGCAATAATTGGGTCATGCTGACTTTTTTGTGGACCTTACTATGCTGAACATTATCGCTGTTAACAGTTTATCTCTATCTATAACAATATTTAAGATAATAACCAAAGAATGGCAAAATTTCATTAAAATTACCAATTCAGGGGCAGCAACTCAAAAACAGGTTGTCTGATTCATCTGACAATTTCAGGGCAGATAGATCTTGACCTGAAAAACAATTTTACCCTGTCAGATTTGCTCTAAATGCTTTGGTTTCAGAGATATAAACCAAAATCTAAATTTTACCCCTATGTTCTATTTTTAGCCATGGCGGCCATCTTGGTTGGTTGGCCGGGTCACCGGACACATTTTTAAACTAGAGAAAAGAGCTATAAAGGACAAATGGATTAGACACAAGTTTTTTAACTTAGTAATGTCTTCTCCAATGTCACTGCTGCAAAGATCATGGATTCATAACTACATGCAATTGTGACGAGTAAACGCTGGTGAAACTGTACATAGACCTAACATTCCAGGGACGATTCTTAAAGACACCTTTAACTCATCTGTTCATTAAGTTTAAATAACGAAGACAAGAAAATTAACAAAACATCCTGTCTTCCTTCTAACAATACTTATCATGATCAAAGGGGAGACAAAAAATATTCCACATAATTCAGTGGTTGTAATATGCTTTATACTGAAAAATTAATTGTCTTTTGTGTTGAAGTTTGTGCACAATAATCACAAAACTATAAGTGACTTAGGTAAGCCTCAGCAGGAAAGAGAGACGTCATACTTTATCATCAGTCAAAATAAAATTTATCTAAATACTTATGGGAATATATAAGTAACACATATTGTCTGATTATCAAATAAATACTTATAAAGCACAGAAAATTAAATAAAAATTTAATATTTTACACATAAGTTATTGTCAAAGTAATTTTTTTAGGTAAAAAATTTAATGAATTTCCCATCAGTTTTGTAATAAGTATACTTTAGAGGAAGATTTTAAAATTAATACTCCATTTAATTCTGTTATTTTCTTAACCATTCTGTGGTTCTTTCTCTAGAGAAATCTTTTCTTAAGTAGTTTACCTATTGAAAATTAAGTTAAAAGTTTATATTAACTTACACATTAGTCAGTCTAGGTTTCTGGAACAGTTCTACGAGGTGTTTGTCTTCGTCTTTGGCACTTTGATACGGTTGATGAAACACTCTAGATACATCAGGTACTATAACGTCTCCAGTTATCTCATTCCCGGCTTCATCAGTTAGAATCCAATGATCCCAAACTCTGAAAGGTATTCAATTTATACACATGATAATTGCTTGCAAGTTTTTCATTCCTTTTTTTGCATTGGATTTATCTTATCTAAATTACTATGGATTAGTTAATATTCCTGATCTACAAATTTTCATGAGTTTCATCAGTACAGGTGAACAAGAAATTGAATATTCAGTGATGTGAATTTTTTTTTAAAAGGTTTGTATGCAGACTTTTGCAAAACAATGAATTCAATTATTTGCAAAGCACATTTTTCCCAAATCCACAAATATTGATACCCAAGAAAATAAACTGATTCGCAGCATGATAAATACATAACTCAAATTGCAAGAAAAGAATTACTAGATCATAGATATTATAGGTTGTACTTGTCATCAAAAAGATCTAGATGTGTTGAAACAACACAAATGGACCTGTCTCAAAAATATTAAAAACTGCAATTTCAATAACATATGTGGACATAAACATTATGGTAGTGTCACAAATCAAAAATCAACACAAAATTTGAAGGCGCATAGAAAACTAGAGGCTCTTAAGAGCCTGTGTCGCTCACCTTGGTCTATGTGCATATTAAACAAAAGACACAGATGGATTAATGATAAAATTGTGTTTTGGTGATGGTGATGTGTTTGTAGAACTTACTTTACTGAACATTCTTGCTCCTTACAATTATCTCTATCAATAATGAACTTGGCCCATTAGTTACAGAGGAAAATATTTTGATAAAATTTTAAAAAATTGTTAAAAATTGACTGTTAAGTGTAATAACTCCTTAAGGGGTCAACTGACCATTTTGGTCATGTTGACTAATTTATAGATCTTACTTTTCTGAACCATGTGAACATTATTGCTGTTTACAGTTTATCTCTATAATAATATTCAAGATAATAACCAAAAACAGCAAAATTTCCTTAAAAATTACCAATTCAGGGGCAGCAACCCAACAATCAGTTGTCCGATTTGTCTGAAAATTTCAAGGCAGATACATTTTGACTTAATAACAATTTAACCCATGTCAGATTTGTTCTAAATGCTTCGGTTTCAGAGTTATAAGCCAAAATCTATAATGAACTTGGCCCAGTAGTTTCAGTGGAAAAAGTTAGTTATAATTTACAAATTTTATGAAAATTGTTAAAAATTGACTATAAAGGACAATAACTCCTAAGGGGGTCAATTGACCATTTCCAAATGTTGACTTATTTGTAAATCTTACTTTGCTGAAAATTATTGCTGTTTACAGTTTATCTACATCTATAATAATATTCAAGATAATAACCAAAAACAGCAAAATTTCCTTAAAATTACCAATTCAGGGGTGGCAACCCAACAACAGGTTGTCCGATTCATCTGAAAATTTCAGGGCAGATAGATCTTGACCTGATAAACAATTTTACCTCTGTCAGATTTGCTCTAAATGCTTTGGTTTTTGAGTTATAAGCTACAAACTGCACTTTACCCCTCTGTTCTATTTTTAGCCATGGCGGCCATCTTGGTTGGTTAGCCGGGTCACCAGACACAATTTTTAAACTAGATACCCTAATAATGATTTTGGCCATGTTTGTTTAAATTTGGCCCAGTAGTTTCAGAGGAGAAGATTTTTGTAAAAGATAACTAAGATTTACGGAAAATGGTTAAAAATTGACTATAAAGGGCCATAACTCCTAAAGGGGTTACATGACCATTTCGGTCATGTTGACTTATTTGTAAATCTTACTTTGCTGAACATTTTTACTGTTTACAATTTATCATTATCTATAATAATATTCATGATAATAACCAAAAACATTATTTTTTTTTTTAATAATGTTTTTGAACAATGGTCATGTTGACTTATTTGTAAATCTTACTTTGCTGAACATTTTTACTGTTTACAATTTATCATTATCTATAATAATATTCATGATAATAACCAAAAACAGCAAAATTTCCATAAAAATTACCAATTCAGGGGCAGCAACCTAACAACAGGTTGTCCAATTCATCTGAAAATTTCAGGGCAGATAGATCTTGACCTGATAAACAATTTAACCCTGTCAGATTTGCTCTAAATGCTTTGGTTTTTGAGTTATAAACCAAAAACTGCATTTTACCCCTATGTTCTATTTTTAGCCATGGGTCATCTTGGTTGGTTAACCGGGTCACCGGACACAATTTTTAAACTAGATACCCCAATGATGATTGTGGCCAAGTTTCATTAAATTTGGCCCAGTAGTTTCAGAGGAGAAGATTTCTGTAAAAGTTAAGACGACGGACGACGACGGACGCCGGATGCAAAGTGATGAGAAAAGCTCACTTGGCCCTTTGAAGAAAATGTACTTTGAGTTATTGTTCTACAACTATACCACTGCTCGGACATTGTTGTTGAATATAAAAATATCATGAAAAATTCCATATACTGGTAGTAGCATGATATCCTAAAATATTTTACTTGTTTCAGTCAACAGAACAAAGAACATTAAAGGATCAGAAATGTATCATGCAGTGTGGTATAGCAAAATGAAGCTTATTACAGCTACAACTTGTAGATGCTGAGAACATGTTTAAGGGTTGTAATGATGAACATAGATGCTGAGAACATGTTTAAGGGTTGTAATGATGAACAGAGATTAACAAATATATCCTCCTCCTTTTTTGGATCTGGAGTATAATACACTTATTACTCATAGCCATTTATGACTCTTTTTCAGTCATGGATTCTAAATGAACAGAATTTAAAACATTTCCCTGATTTTCTTACATCTCACTTTTGAACATTTATATGATATGTAATATAATATACAAAAACACCCTTTGTACGCCCTATCCTTGAATGGATAAAAAAATGAATGTCAGCTGGAATTACATGCTTAAACTTGTGAGAAAAAAAACACTTTTATAACATAATCCTTGGTTAATGATCTACATACATGACATACTTAATACATAGATCAAATTCAAAAAGGATTAAATAATTTTAACCTTTGCTATTTTCAGTAGTGGAAAAAAAATATTGTTATTAGTTTCGAAAGCTATACTCAGTAAAGTGGAAATATTATATCTGATATGCAATAGTTTTTTAGGGCTAATTAAAGACGATGTGTTAACCTTTACATTTTCATGTTAATAATCTATGTATAGAAGGAAATTTCTGTAAAAAAAATATATTCATACTTAAAGCATAAACCAAATCACTTTTTAAAACAAGAATCTTTATAATAATTACCTTTTATGACAACATTTGGAGAGTTTCCCTAACATATATTTCTCTACAACATTTCTACGTAACATGAAAGCTAATCCTGGAAATTCTTCCACTCTGTAAACTACCTCTCTATCCCCAGATGTTACATCATAACCTAGTAACAAAAATATTAAAGCTTAATTACAGAGAAAAAAGTAAAAGTGGAAGTTTAAATGATATTAAGAAATTGAAATACTCACAATAAAATATTCAACAAACTTGAAATAATTTCGACCAAATTTCAGAAATTAGACATCTTACATTAAATCTGCTTATCTTTTGCATTAAATAATTGAAGCATATTCTAAAATGTATTATATATCAAAGATGTTTGAGAAATCTCTATGAAAGAGAAATTAAATAAAACAGAACACCAACTTTCAACTATACAGTACCATTGTAATTCCATCCAGAGACGGCTAGTATACTAGGATCACTGTCTAATACACTAAGGCACTGCTGCATGAACGACAAGAAATCTGGAGCTAAGATCAGTTCTTCTTCAATTATAATAATGTGGTCCTGAAATCAGATAAAATTGGGGGAATGTGTGAAAGAGACAACACCACCAAAGAGCAGAAAACAACCCAAGGGGGTTTTAACATAGCAAGAAAATCTCGCACCTGTAGGCAGGCTTTAGCTGGCCCCTTAACAATATATGAACTGGTACAGTGAAAATGGATGTCAAACTAAACTCTGAAACATATAAATGAAACAATATTAAAAAAGCATACAACATTATTTAAGGCCACAGGTGTAAAATGTGGCAGGGTTTAAACATGTTTTGTGAGATCTTAACCCTCCCATATACCTCTAGTATCTATCCAATGTCCAGAATCAATCAGTTACATTTGATTTATCTTAACACAGCACATGTTATGTCAAATACTTTTGTATTACTATAAATTCAGAAAATTATCATTATTTTGAATCTTTGACTTCTGGGGAAAATGTGACTTATAATTAATGACATGGCAAATAATTCTATGAAAGAAAAATTTATGTAGTAGAAATTGGAGATTTGATGATTATAAGTTTTTTTGCCAATTTTATGTGCATTCTATACAAATGTTAACCTATTTTGAAAATTTTCAATCAGTAATATTTCAGATAATGAAAATGATACCTAAATGCATTATTTTTTCGATTTTGATTTATAGTTTAATCAAGCAGAAGTTGTCTACAAAATTTGAGAAAAATCTGTTACCTAGCCCATTTACTGTTACCTGACCTTATCTTTATGATTTACACACACTCTGAGTATGTATCTGTGTGTAAAAATTGTCATATTCTGTTCTGAATACTTCATTCCTACCTTTGAATCAAAGTAATCCCAGCCTGCTTCTATTGCTTTGTTTAAAACATCTGAAAGAAACACCAAATAACTCATAACCAGATGCTCCACAGGGCACAGCTTTATAGGACTGCAGAGGTCGAACCCTGAATGATTGGGGCAAGTATGGACACAACATTCAAGATGGATACAGCTATGAATTTGGATTGTGATTGAATAGTTGACACAGCATAGGTTTCTGACACAGAATGAATGTGGTCTAATGAACTTAAAAATTTGTTTTTGCTTTTGAGCAATTTACTATGCTGTTGAATATTAATCCTCTCAAAGAAAAAATATTGAATAAATTTTCTTTTTAAACTCTGAAATCTGAAATGAGGAAAAAAAATTGACCCCACCCCATATTTTTTATCACTTCCCCCTTTCCCTTATTCCAAAAATCATCTCAATTCAAATTTCTAATGGAGTTTGCAAAAATAACTACTCATTTAAATACATCATAAAATATTAAAATATACAATGTCATACAGTCATGGTTAAAATTAATATTAATTAATACATGTAGTAACTTCCCAAAAAATAAATGGGGAATGTGTCCAAAAGGACACAGATGATGCCCCCGCTAGCATATTACGTTATAAAGGGACATAACTCAAGAACTGTAAAAGTGAAGCTGCCAAAAATTGAACTTAAACTGAGTTTAGAGGTAATAAGCATTATATACACATTTCATTAAATTTAGTTGAGACAAACTTCAAGTTAAGAGAACAGAAACTAAAAAATTCTTCAACTTTTCCACTTGTAATATAATCCTAGAATGGTAATCAAAGTGCTTGTAATCACTGAATGGTAAAGATTGCTTTAATTTATCAGTTGGTAGTAAAGTGAATATTGCATTGTATATTGTATATAGCATTGATTTAAGTTGATTGAACTTCTATTCTGGACAAAGATAACTCCAATTTTCAAAGAAGATTATATAAAACATTGGTTTTAGGTGATTCAACAACCATTCTGGACAAAGAAAGATAACTCCAATTTATTGACTTGAAACTGCAAAAATGCTTGTTTTTGGCCCTTTTTTGCTAGACTGTTTGCCCCATAACCATTAAAATATATCTCAACCTTCTACTTATGGTATTAAACATTATGGTACAATTTCAGAACAATTGAAATACTGATACACAACCTATTGTCTTGACACTAGATAAATGCTTGATTTGGGACCCTTTGGGCCCCTAGTTCCTAAACCTTAACCATAACCCCCAAAATTAATCCCAAGCTCCCTTTTGTGGTTATAAACATTGTGTTAAAATTTTATTGATTTCTGTTTACTAATACTAAAGTTATTATCCGGAAACCATCTGTCTTTGGACGACACTGTCGATGACGACGTGATACCAATATACGACCGCAAAAAACTTCAAATTTTTAAGAAAATATACTCCTGCACTGTGCATGTTTGTTTTTTCTTTTAAATCATATGGTCTAGGTGGCAACAGGGAAGTTGCTTGAACATGTAAAACTGGTTAAACCCCACCACATTATGTGCTATTACGAAGCCTGACTATCTAGAAAATGTGTTGTTCGTTAATAGAGATATCTATTAGGTAGACATCCATCTAAGTTTTTAAATTCAATGAAAGCTGGACAAAGTTATTGATATCTAAAAATGAATCAAGAATGTGAATTTATATTGTACAAGATGAATTCAAATTCATAATAAAATATTGTCTAAGCTAAAAACTTAACCCCAAAGTAACTCCCAAAAGGCCAAAAATCCTTCTGTCACAGATCTAGACAAGACAAAAACTATGATGCTTAGATTTTATAATGAAAGACTTACCTTCATAGGTAGTACTAGCTTTCACACTTATATTGTGGAAACCAAACAATGTTGAAAGTTCACCATATTCTGGAAAATTTTCATCATAGGCAACCTAAATAAAACATGATAGAAAATTGAAAATATTTAATCGGTAACATGCTGTAAATGATTATTAAGCAAGTGTATAAATAAATTATTTGTTTAAAAAATCTGATACAAAGTTCTATGAATTAGTACACATATAATAACAGAAATTGGTAACCACATTTAATGGCCATTTGAACTGTGTCACATTCTATTATGTTTGGGCCTTTTATAACCGACTATACTGTATGGGTTTATTGAGTTATCCTCATTGCTGAAGGTCAAATGATGACCCGTAGTTAATAACATCCACTTCTTTTAGACTCTGTAAGATAAATGTATCATTGACAACCATATCATATCACCTTGTTTTATTTTCATTATAAACAAAAATGCATTTTTGGCACATCTTAAAATGATCTTTACATACCAGAACCATATTAGGTTTTATCCCAGGTTGCATCAGTGTGGTTTCCATGGTTCTTACTATTGCATTGTGGTTAACACCTAGATGTAAATAATTAAAACATATTTAACAAGAAATACAACTTGATATCAAATGAACATTTATTGATGACACTGCATGCAACAACAGTATTATCTGTTTCTTTTTGTCTTCCTTACAACAAACCACTTTTTAAGTGTAGTGTCAATAATATTTTAGTCCCAGTTTATACTCTATTATATTTTCCAGACTCTAGATACATAACACTACAGGGAGATAACTCTGTAAAAAACAGCTGAATGTTTTAAACACATTCTATTGTTAAGAAAATATTAAGCTTCTCAATGATCAAAATTAGTGTTTGTCAAACTGCTATATATCCAATGATTTTTTTTACAATAAAGTGTTTTGCTCAAGTATTTTGAAAATATATATGTTTTTGTCAAAGAGTTGAAGTAAATATTTTGTCAAAATTTTATGAAAAATTAATCGAGCCAAATTAATTTTAGTCAAGGTGTTTAATTTACCAATACTGTCTTTAAGACTTCATCTTTAAATAAATGTAATAACAATATTACAACAACAAAAAATGTCTTTATGTATGTATGTATATACTGGTACGTATATTTAAGTAGTAGTCCATACATGAGTCATGCAAAACATAAATATTTTGCAATACACCTTGTGAAAGACAAATCAATTTTTTTGTCAATCAGCTGTAATATTGGTGTTGATAAAAGGAAAACGTTATATTTTCCATCTACAGCCTTACAAGGACAGATAACTGCATGTATTTTACAATACATTTTATAGGATAATAATGGAGTTGTTTTCCCTTAGCACAAGATAAAAGTGCATACCTCATCTGGTAGGAGTATATTCTCAATCTGATATCAATCTATTTCTATGTGAACTTTCCAACCAATTACATGATTCATAAATGGACTGGTACTTTAGATATTTACCATAATATTTTTACACAAATTAATGCAGACTACATGACCCTTCACCTTTAAACTAAGCCTACTTCAAAGTATAAGTATAACACCTCAGCATAATATTTAATTTAAAAACAAATGAGAAATATATCATTATTTCAAAAAGTATAACTTAAATTAGTTCAATTCGTAAAAGGTATATAATAAATAAATGTTATATGTACTCCAGTTGTATAATAATACATGATTACTTTTCTACATATATAAATGTAAGCGTGTGTGAAGCTTGTGTATTTACCAATGATTTGATAATAAACACTATAGTTTTCATGCCTAGGGTTTATGTTGGTGCATGAAAACAAACTCTAACAATCAGTGCTTATCAACAATCTGAATTTGTGGACTATGTATTGGTACTATTTGTGCATTTTTACACAAATAATCTATATATGGGGCTCAGGGGGTCCACTTCCTATATACAAGGTGATAGGACGTGCCACTGGAATAGGTCACCTTATGAAGCTTAAAAATATGTGAATAGATCATAAAAACTATCAGAAATATATGATAAGGTCAATAAAGTTCCCATAACTTTGTCTTTCATCTTTCTTGGTGTTCCCGGCTGTGTTTTATCAACCAATTTTCTCTCTTTTAGCACTTTGGTATTCCACTGTTACATTACACACCAAAGGAAACATTATTGGAAAAGTAACATTTTTACCTACGCAATATATTAAAAGGTATACAATTTAGAAATTTAAATTATATGAAAAGGATGGGGTATTGAAGTGCCCCCTGAGGTATGGGGAATATTTGTTTTCACCCATCTACACATAAATAGGAAATACCACCAATATGTGTATGGGATACTAATGTTTTAAAGCAACAAAATGTGCAGAGAAGCTAGTGTCCTTATACCATGGTAAGGGAAGCTACTCCCTAACAAAAAACATGACCAAACCATCTAACTCTTCTGAAAGAAAGGGAAGAAATTTCACTGTGGATTCAAATCTCCCTCCCTTAATATAATAACTTGTCAAGCTTTATCTGTTTTTTTTTTTAATTTAAATCTTTAAAGTTTCACTATTTTTGCTGTCTTATTTAATGATTTCCAAGAAGGCAACTTTACATTTTGTTTAATCATTTAAATTATTGTTTTCTAGTAGTGCTCTTAAGAACACAGGTATAATTCCCTACTTTATTTTCCTGTTTTGGAGGGAGATTTCTGGGTTAGATGCTAAAAATCAGCAAATATCTATGTTATTTATTATATTATACATACTATTAAACAGTGGCACTAATCCTAGAAAGTTTACGATGGAAATGGTATAAAAATAACTGCTAATAACATATATATATATATATACTCAGTCATCTTAAAATTTCAAACCTCATTCAAATGATATACAACAAACTTTTTCAAAGGTCAGTTAACTATCAAATTGAGCCAATACATAATGATACTAATTTAATTGAAATAAATGTTGGACTGAAAAAAACATTTGGAATCATTTAGCAGTTTTAAATAGATATTCCTTATAACTTAAATAATAATGTTTTGGCAATAAAGAAAGCTGCAGCTGTATCAAGTTTAATTCTTACCTGGTATAATAACTATAGGTACTTTATATATGACATCATTAGTATGGCTTCTGTCTACTAACTCCACCCCTTTTAAGGTTTCATCTACTGCTGCAGCTATAATAATAATGTGTGTCAGATGCATAAAGAAATTACTATGCCTATGGACTGCTGTAACTTAATAGTGTGGATATTAGCTAATTCTTTACACAGAGCATGGTGCTACCTGCTCCCTCTTCTTAATCAAAAGAGCAGACAAATGAGAGAGAGAGAAAATTCAAGTGGATGAAACTCTCCCTCTTTTTTTATGAATCATACTGACAGGTATTTCAAATAATAATTTTCATCAAAATTTCATCAAAATTTGCATAAATTCTGTCTGTAAAAATACTTGTGTTGTCATAATAAGTATACTGTTAATCCAAATTCTTAATTTAAAGTATTTGCAAACTGAAAGTACTTAAACAGATTAAGAAAAGGTGCACACACATCGCCCATAAAATTTGTCCTGTAACCATCCTCAGGTAGGCTTATAACAAAAGATTTATTCATTTACATTTAAAGGATACTAATTTTCATGGTACATGAATAATACAAGGACACAAAAGTCTGCTGTATATATAAAAAAAGATACACGATTTCTTAGGAATATATTGTGCATTATTTCAAATCCATAGAAAGCACTGCATATACTTACGATCACATAAATGTTCATAGCCATCATACTTTTTACAGAATTCTCTCCTGGCTTCATTTCTCTTAGATTTAGGTGTTGGGGGAACATCTGTACCTTTAACTGTAATCAATATCAATTAGTAATGTAACAGTTCAAACTGAGAATGACAACCCAGAATGGTAGTATTCAACTTACAGTACTGTGTACAGAGATAGTTTTAACAAAATAAATTGTATGGCTAAAATATCAATTCTTTATATATAACTAACAGCAGTAATCATTTAGAAAAAAATCATTGGCCATACCCTCATACAAAATTATTACAATATTAATGTCTTTGAGGTAACTTCATTTCATAATTAAGAAAATTTGTTCCTAATTAAGGTGGTAGACCTAGGTTAAGGGAAATAACTCTTAAAATCATCAGTACATTTATGTCAACCATTTTCAAAAACATATTCTTAGCTTCTAGGTTACATAGATTATTTTCAATCTGTTTCAGGTAAATGCTTAAAATACCTTTTACAAACGCTTAACTGATTTAAAGAGTTATCTCCCTGAACCAAGGTCTACCCCCTTAAACTAATGCAAAACAATCTCTTTTAAATGGATGCTTTCTTGGTTAATTTGTTTTCCCATAAGTCATAGAATCCAGTTTTTTAACTTGTCAAAAATTAAAGCAATGACACAGTATTGGTCTGAAAAAACTGGAGAGGGTACTCTGTGGTGATATTTCTCCTTGAATAATCAAGTTTATTTTTCAGTCTGAATTTACCATGATAAAACCACAATAAAACCACCTTTTTATTTAATTACAATTTGTGTTTTGTGTACTATTACTTACAGTTATAAGGTAGACAAAAAGACTCCTTCATAGCTGCTGGCCAGCTACCATCATATCCAGCAAAACTTATCTGCAATTATAAATGTTTTATATTCAGCCTTTTGCTTGATGCCTTTTCTTTAGTCAGTCCCTTTTTTCTGAATTGGGAACCACAATAAAGGTAATAAAGGAGTTTTATTCAGGCTGATGAGTTGAGTTTTACCTACCATAATATAAAAAAAAAGATGTGGTATGATTGCCAATAAGACAACTGTCCACAAGAGACCAAATGACACAGAAATTAACAACTGTAGGTCACTGTACGGCCTTCAACAATGAGCAAAGCCCATACCGCAGAGCCAGCTATAAAAGGCCATTTATAGAGAAATGTTTGCTTTCATTCTTTAATATGCAGATGACATGGTACTCTGTCAGTACAATTTGTCCTCAATTACTGACATCACAAAGGTTCACCTAGAACTTCTTTTACGTCATTATAGAAAATGTGTGACACCCCAATGGGGCCTAATCATGCTTACCTGTTCAGTGGTAGTAAATCCTTTGATTCCTTTCTTACCAACAAAGTACCAAACATCACGGAATCTGAGGTTCTGTATCATGCTACTACCAAGCTGGTTATATACGTCTCTGGCATGAGTATTCAACCTATAACATAATTATTATTAAATATAGTTGCTCTTTGACTGCGGTTTTAATCTCTCACTATATATAACCATCCTTTGGATTTTCAATATTTTTTACCCATATTTTGGTTTTGTTTTGATATGATTTTGGTAGGTATTTTAATGTAAACCACATACAAGGTAAATAATACACTGTCTGACTATCTTAATGCAAGTAAGTTTGGCAGTACAGTACAATGAAGGAAAACTGCGGTCTTTGCTTAAAAATATTCCAGCTTCATATCAAGCAAAGCACTTGGGAGCAAGCGTAAATTTTATTTTGTACCATTTATTTTCTTTGTTAATATTGGTGTAAAGATAATTCCAATCAAAAGCTATAGGTTGCATTTCTGTAAATATCCGCAATGCAATTTTCCATAAAAGCTCTTGTTACGACCAAAACTGTACCATTTTTACTATGAAGAAATTTTGAAAATTACATCATAGATTGGAAAGTTCATATGCACTACAATTTTTTCAAAGGATCAAAATATAGGGCTGCGCGCCATATTTTCAATGTTTATATGTCTGAACTTCTAAGAGTTGAAACTAACACTAAATTTCTTAACTACCCTTATCTTGACTTTAGGATTACCAAAGATTTCAATATGACCAATATGCATATGTATATTTACTGGTAACATTCCCAAGTTTTGTCTCTATGAGATTACACATAGAGATCATAACTGGTAACCAGTATGTAACCAAAATTAATTTCTATAAAATGTTATATATCTTCCCAAAAGAGGCGTGGTTTGAGAAAACGCTGTATTTACAAAGTGCAACCTTTAGCATGCATACTATGTAAAAGTGTGCAATTGTCAATGGACCATGACATAAGATCTCCGTTGGGTGAACTCTTACTTACTTTCTCTGTCCATCATCATTTACAACAGCTATAATAATGTCTCCCTCCACCAAACTCTCCAAGAAAACTTCCATGCTTGAACTGTCTACAGTCATATAGGTTAATGATTAGTCAAAACACCCATGCTGACACAAAGAAAAAGGTTTTATTGTTTTGTTACTGACATGCTTGGGAATCAAGCTTGTTCCAAGAAAAAATGGGTTATCTAAATACATGTTCTTCATATCGTAATGAACATGTGTACAAAATATAAGGTTGCTGTGACTTCATTGTTAACTACCTTAACCAAAAACTTTAACCTTAGATGTAGTGATTTAAGGTGGTACATAACACTACAGGGAGTCAACTCGGTAAAATCAGCCAAACGTTTTAACTACAGGGAGTCAACTCTGTAAAATCAGCCAAACATTTTAACTACAGGGAGTCAACTCGGTAAAATCAGCCAAACGTTTTAACTACAGGGAGTCAACTCGGTAAAATCAGCCAAACATTTTAACTACAGGGAGTCAACTCGGTAAAATCAGCCAAACATTTTAACTACAGGGAGTCAACTCGGTAAAATCAGCCAAACATTTTAACTACAGGGAGTCAACTCGGTCAAAATCAGCTGAACATTTCAACTACGTTCTATTTTAAAGAAATTTTAAGCTTCTCAATGATCAAAATTGGTGTTAGTCAAACTAATATAAGTTTAACAGTCAGGGGCATTACTTAAACAAGTAACATTTAAAATTACCTATACAAGTAATGTTGAAAACGAGGTTATTTTAAATATATCTTATATAAGTTACTTTTCTAAATATTATTTTTAAAGGTGTCCAACTATACAGATTTTACTAGCTTTAACAAATTTTGGCAGTCATTTGGTTATTTTTCCCCTGAAATGTGAAATCTAATCTTTCTGAAACCCTAATTGCCTTTCTGACACACTTATCCTTCTTAGCAACGCTTTTGGGTCAAAGATTGGTCTCTTGGAACTTTTAAAATATCATTTTCCTCAACAATCTTGAAGGTAGACAGATATAAATAGATAGAAACTTGTGAATTAATTAAGACTTGAAGTTATTTATAATTTGTAACCCAAAACAATTACATATGTTCCTTGAATAAGTGTTATTACTAATTCTTTCAAAGATGTATAAAATAACTTATTCAAGTAATATTTTTGTCATTATTTTTAAAGAACCCTTAATCTCTATACTCCTTTTAAATCTAATAAATTCTTCATTTTATGATATAAAATACTTTAAAAATTCATGAAAACTACATTTAGTCCATGCTTCTATTGAAATTTAAAATAACTGTATTGAGTTATTTTATAATTGTTTAAAACAAATATTACCTATATAAGTAACTAAAAAAAATTACTTGTTTAAGTAATGCCCCTGACTGTTTAAGGAAAATTTCCCAATAAAATGTGTGGTTCAAATATTTTGAAATTTTTATCAAAGGGTCAAAGTTAATATTTTGTCAAAATTTTCTGAAATTAAACGAGCCAAATTAATTTTAGTGAAGGTGTTTGGTACCACCTAAACATGATAATATTTCCAATTTCATTGAACCTTAAAATTGAATTCAAAACTGTTATTTGGCATATAAAAAAGTTCAAATAAAAAGGAGCATGTGTACGATGATCCAATCTGATGTGACAATCACTAATGGTAAACTAACTTCCCAAAACATTAACCAGATACCCGACGGACAGACAGAAAAACTTACATCTTTCTTATCTCAATGCATAAGATTTTCAAATGGAAATAAAATGTTCAATATATTTTGTTTTGTGATTTGCCAATTTATACCACTTCAGTATGTGTGAATAACATTAAAACAATAACGAATAACATAATATAAAAAAACATTTCTAATACAATTTTAAACCAATTCTTATCAAAACATGCATTAAACATAACACAAACATCTATACATGCCTTTATTGAGATGGACTGTCTATCAACTGTTAATATTCATTGTCAATTTATGATATATTAAATTTCAAAATATTTCAGTAAAAACTTTAAATATAAATATGGTCAGAAACAAGAGTCACCTTGGAGCCTCAATCTCTTAGTTGACAAATGTCCCCCCTTATAACTCAAGTGAAGATAAATCATGAATTATGCTTCAGATTGATTTATTTTCATCTATCCCATCAAATTTAAAAACATTTCACAGAGGACATTTCTGACAATTAGATAAACAGAATCAAAGATTGCTGATGGCAGCCATGTTTTACATCTGATGAAGTAAACTTAAAATATAGAAACAATATATATGTGTTTGTACAGGATGTGATCCATTTTACAAAATCCAAAGAGTCTTACTAAATGAGAACCAATATTTCTAATAACAACATGACTTTATAAACCAACCTTTTTCATATGTATCAAACACTGTGACAGTGGAGACTTTCTTCTCTGTAGAACTCAATACAGCTACATTAAATCCTCTCCCTGCATGGTTCGCCCTTTCACCCAGAACACTGTACACAGAACAATATTATTGGAAAAATCAGTCTATTTATTATTCCTAATTCTCATATCAGAACTTATCTAAACACATCAAACTAATATGTCATAATGAACATATGAAAACCTTGTGATAATATATTATCTACTGTTACAAAATGTCGATGACTTTGACAATCTGAGTCAGAACCTGCTGTTCAGTGGTTGTTGTTATTGGTGTGGTTCATAAGTTTTCTTCTTTTCTTGTTTTTTGTATTGATTTGACTCTTGGTTTTCCTGTTTGAATTGATTTACACTAGTCACTGTGTGGCCCTTTATAGCTTACTGTTCAGCTAAAGCCAAGGCATCTTGTTGAAGACCAGATAATTGTTTACTTTTTATACATTGTGACTCGGATGGAGAGTTGTCTCATAGACACTTATTCTATATCTCCTTTTTTATATTGTCCTTAATTGTCTTATCAGATGCTATTTTTTTTTTCATTTAGAGAATAACGGATTGATGGCAGATGCTTCATAATTTCTATTCACAACTATCTAATAAACTGGATATAAATTTAGAACTTGATATATTGTGAAGACACTTTTGTTTAAGACTATATGTTGACCTCTAGATGTCTTTTGGATATTTGTTTAGTTGGTTTGCTGTCCCATGACATAACAATGCATCCAATGAAATAGCACTGTAAGTCCTATAACTCTTACATTTCACCATTAATACTATAAATAGATCTTACATTTCACAATTAATACTATAAATAGATATTACATTTCACCATTAATACTATAAATAGATCTTACATTTCACCATTAATACTATAAATAGATCTTACATTTCACCATTAATACTATAAATAGATCTTACATTTCCCCATTAATACAGATTGTAGGTTTCCTCTGATCACCGTCACCAGTATCCACCATAGCAGTAAATCTACCTTCTCCACATTCTGTAGTCAATCCACACTTGTCTAACTTTTCTATAACCATCTTATATTCTGTCACTTTTGGTATAAACTGTGAAATATCCCTCAATGGACCAACTGAAAAACAGGAGACATATTATGATTATAATTCTTTGTAAACATAATTCTCTTTTTATATATGTCCAGGTAAAATTTAAACTAACCTAGTTAAGTGCACAAAATTTGTTTTCTTACATATGTTTAGAATGAAATTTGTTATATTTAGCAAGTGTTTATGCTTCAAAAGACTTTTTTCTAAGTCTATTTTTTTTAATTTATTTGTAACTGTTATAATCTACATATGTCTTACTTACGAGGTAGAGAGAAGCAACCTTTCTTTTCAATGGGTAAGCTGTAACCACCACGTTCTCTCTTTTTATGCTGAAAAATAAGAAATGAAAATTTGAACAGCTTTTCCTCAAAGTCTTTAAAATCAATAGTGAACAGAAATTGAACCATGTTTTTTTTTATACTACATGTTTACAAGAATCATTATAAATAACAATATTCCTTGTAATTAACTGTTGTCTTCTAATGAGGGGGTAACTATAGAGTTTTCTTTAATATGATTTATATAGATAAGGGGAATGAAACTCATTTACTTATAACTTCTTATCAAGCAGTAGTTTATATAATGTTAAGTAAAATTTCACTCTTTAATTTGGACTTCCAAAACTGACATGGGTAACATGAATATTTTTCAACTTACAAATTCAATAGCTTGTTTCTGTTCCAGTCCTATTTGTCCCACCATTACAAAGGCATCTCTAAAGCCAACATTGTCTATCAAGTCACTACCCATTAACCTAAACCATTGTCTGCCTTCATTGCTCAGTCTAAAAAATAGATAAAAAAGCAATTTATATTATTCTTCTTTTACAAACTTAACATACTTAGCACAGGTTTAAAATTCAAGTGAAATGCAAATTAGGGGTAAAGTCCTTTTAGAGACTTTCTATCTGTCTTATCACAATAAATATATAGTGTTCAAATTTCAAATTCAAGTGAATATGTGTACTAAGTTGCCAGTTGAAGTGACCACAACTTCATGGTAAATTACCGTAACTAATCACTTTGATCTAGGATTCTTTGTTTTTTTTAAACATATGAAAGTTTATAACCATTGGTTGGTCTAAAATTGTACATATTTCACCCTTTCACATTTATATGTTCAGTGAACAACTGGGGTCAAAACCGTTATCAGTCATGAAGTTCACATCGCACAAACATATTTACAGAGACTCAAATTGATGTGACCATAACTTCATTGTAAACTATCTTCCCAAAACGTTAATCCTATAAAGGACAGATGAACAGACAGATGAAATAATTGACAGATGCACAGACCAAAGAACATAATGCCCCTACTATTGTAGGCAGGACATAAAAAGATTAACTTTCACCTAGAATAGACCAATCAAAATGCACAGTATACTAGTTTATTTAGTGGTACTTCTGTGTGGTGGAAAGAATGTTTACTTCAAAACATTAAGCAGTGAAAATCAGAAGGAATTGTTTTAAAACACCATCAGAACTGGTGAATATGACTACTGGTTAATATTTTACAAACCGTTCTGTGATTTCATCATGTGTAACTAAGATAATAACTGCATGTTTTGGTGCTTTCTTCATGTATTGTAAAAATGCTGCATCTATAATGAATCAAATTTACTTAAAATGTAAGCTTTATCTAAAGCAATGAACAAATATACATAGAACATTTAAAAGATCACTTTAATTTAACCTTGTTCAAACAAGGCAAAGGGTCATGATTCATGAAGTTTTGGTTGACTTCTACATAGTTTAAATTTATTGATCTTTCCCAATTAGTCAATGAAAATGAACAATCAGTTTTTGAGTTTGTCATGAGAAGGAGTAGGAAGGAGTGACATTCCAAATTCCAGAAAAAAATAAGCACTCTTTCCCAGATCCCTTAAGAAATATTTTCAATTCCCAAAGTTAAATAGGTGAAAATACTGAATTCTCGCAAAAATAAAAGCCCAATCCAGAATTCCCATAAAAAATGAACGTCTCATCCTGATTTCACGCAAAAATAAAGATCTGATTCAGTCATCCCAAAACATTCCTCTGCCTCTATCATGGATTGCTTAATCTTCTGTTTAATGTGATCTTGTCTTCTATTTTTTTCCCTTAAGGTCATGAAATTTCCTGTCCTTAAGGTTGTACCTAACACCTTAACTAAATTTAATTTTGACAAAGTATTTACTTTGACCCTTTGACAAAAATATAAAAAAAACAAAAAAATTGAACCAACCGTTTAATCAGAAAAAATACACTGGTTATATAGCAGTTTGACAAACACTCATTTTGATCATTGAGAAGCTTAATATTCCCTTAAGAACACAACGTCATTAAAACGTTCTGCTGATATTACAGAGTTATCTCCCTGTAGTGTTAGGTACCACCTTAAAGACTATTGGTTGTGTCATTATAGAACTAAATACAAAATTTACACATAGTTAAATACTTTCCCTCATAGATTTACCAGAAAACCATGAAAATTTACTATGCATCCATGGCCGGATGCAAAAAATTATTTCTAACACTTAAAATAAATTTTATTTGTTAACTTTAAAATTTCGAAAAATCCTATTTAGTAACTGCACATTATATAGCAAACTTTATAGCTGACTATGCGAAATGGGATGTACTCATTATTGAAGGCCATACAGTAACCTATAGTTGTTAATTTCTGTGTCATTTGGTCTCTTGTGGGGAGTTGTCTTATTGGCAATCATACCACATCTTCTTTATAATTAATCTAAAGTAACTAAATTTATTAACAAAGAGTGATAACAGAATAATAAAAGAAGTAAATATATGTGAGCTACTGTTCACTAGTGATACCCCAAAAACGCATCACATTGTATTAGCTGACTCATATAAACCCTGAAACCTAATTTCAGAAATCCTTGTAATGTAGCCCCTGAGAGAGATGCAAAGAAAGATATTCTTGGGACAAACAGATTGATGGATGGCTGGAGGGAACTATAGACAGAAGTAAAACAATTTACCTCCACTTTTTTAAAGACGGGGGTATATTAAAACTTAGCTTATGAAAGTTCTACAAGAAGTAACATACACAAATTTTTTAATTTTCTTTTTTATAGATGTATACACTATACTTAAATAGCACCTACCGTCAGTATATGTGTCAAACACCTTAACATCAGCCACCTCCATCTTATTGACTGAAGTAGAAAATATATTAAAATGTAAAACATGGGGAAAGTCAACCGGAAAACACTTCTGTTTCCTTTGAAAGTGTCATTTTCTCTAATTTCTCAATTATTAGTAGTTTTTGAGTAAAATAAAATAACTGTCAATATAAGGGTTATGCTGATACTACAGGAACATTTCAACACAGAAATTTGAACAAATGTACTTCAAAATTTAATGTATGTGTGCTTGTTTCTATTTATTACCATCTTAAGAAAAGATTTTGAAAAAAACAACTTTTTAGGTAACAAATGATGATTTTGGTAAGAATGTTGTAATTGGGTAGTACGCTGATTTCTCTAACTTACAATGTAAAAACCCATCATAACACACAGGTGTAATTTTATTACTT
The DNA here is from genome assembly GCF_963676685.1 of Mytilus edulis. Lineage (NCBI taxonomy): Eukaryota > Metazoa > Mollusca > Bivalvia > Mytilida > Mytilidae > Mytilus > Mytilus edulis. Next base: position 3,583,780 of record NC_092344.1, read on the forward strand.
AAATTCAAAACTGAAGTGAAATCTTTTTACATTTTAACTGAAAAATTATTTGTTGACAACAAAAGCTTTTATCCCTGAAAGAACTTAATGAATGATCTACATACTTACTGTCAACAAACAATATATTAAGACCTCTTCCTCCATTATTGTTGTCTGGACTAATAATTCTGGAAATATATATCATACAATTAAACCATCAATTCTAGATGATAATAAGGTCCATTGATTAGGCCATTCTTTAGAGATTTTTCAGAAATTAATGTAGTCAAAAGCAAAAATATTTCATCTTTATTTATAAAATAAACTTACGGTAAGTACATTTACTACACTGGACAAGGTGGTCAAGATTGTTTATTTTTCACTAATTGTAACCTAAGTGTCATAATATTAACAAATATGTCAGCAAGAAAGGACCATTCCTTGAGTTCTATGGAGATTGATACTTACAACATATTGTTGGTCCATTCCTTGAGGTCTATGGAGATTGATACTTACACTTTACCATCATAACATATTGTTGGTCCATTCCTTGAGGTCTATGGAGATTGATACTTACACTTTACCATCGTAACATATTGTTGGTCCATACCTTGAGGTCTATGGAGATTGATACTTACACTTTACCATCATAACATATTGTTGGTCCATTCCTTGAGGTCTATGATGATTGATACTTACACTTTACCATCGTAACATATTGTTGGTCCATTCCTTGATGTCTATGGAGATTGATACTTACACTTTACCATCGTAACATATTGTTGGTCCATTCCTTGAGGTCTATGGAGATTGATACTTACACTTTACCATCATAACATATTGTTGGTCCATTCCTTGAGTTCTATGGAGATTGATACTTACACTTTACCATCATAACATATTGTTGGTCCATTCCTTGAGGTCTATGGAGATTGATACTTACACTTTACCATCATAACATATTGTTGGTCCATTCCTTGAGGTCTATGGAGATTGATACTTACACTTTACCATCATAACATATTGTTGGTCCATTCCTTGAGGTCTATGGAGATTGATACTTACACTTTACCATCATAACATATTGTTGGTCCATTCCTTGAGGTCTATGGAGATTGATACTTACACTTTACCATCATAACATATTGTTGGTCCATTCCTTGAGTTCTATGGAGATTGATACTTACAACATATTGTTGGTCCATTCCTTGAGGTCTATGGAGATTGATACTTACACTTCACCATCGTAACATATTGTTGGTCCATTCCTTGAGGTCTATGGAGATTGATACTTACACTTCACCATCGTAACATATTGTTGGTCCATTCCTTGAGTTCTATGGAGATTGATACTTACACTTTACCATCATAACATATTGTTGGTCCATTCCTTGAGGTCTATGGAGATTGATACTTACACTTTACCATCGTAACATATTGTTGGTCCATTCCTTGATGTCTATGGAGATTGATACTTACACTTTACCATCGTAACATATTGTTGTTGGTCCATTCCTTGAGGTCTATGGAGATTGATACTTACACTTTACCATCATAACATATTGTTGGTCCATTCCTTGATGTCTATGGAGATTGATACTTACACTTTACCATCATAACATATTGTTGGTCCATTCCTTGAGTTCTATGGAGATTGATACTTACACTTTACCATCATAACATATTGTTGGTCCATTCCTTGATGTCTATGGAGATTGATACTTACACTTTACCATCATAACATATTGTTGGTCCATTCCTTGAGGTCTATGGAGATTGATACTTACACTTTACCATCGTAACATATTGTTGGTCCATACCTTGAGGTCTATGGAGATTGATACTTACACTTTACCATCATAACATATTGTTGTTGGTCCATTCCTTGAGGTCTATGGAGATTGATACTTACACTTTACCATCATAACATATTGTTGGTCCATACCTTGAGGTCTATGGAGATTGATACTTACACTTTACCATCGTAACATATTGTTGGTCCATTCCTTGAGTTCTATGAAGATTGATACTTACACTTTACCATCATAACATATTGTTGGTCCATACCTTGAGGTCTATGGAGATTGATACTTACACTTTACCATCATAACATATTGTTGGTCCATTCCTTGAGGTCTATGGAGATTGATACTTACACTTTACCATCGTAACATATTGTTGGTCCATTCCTTGAGTTCTATGGAGATTGATACTTACACTTTACCATCATAACATATTGTTGGTCCATTCCTTGAGTTCTATGGAGATTGATACTTACACTTTACCATCATAACATATTGTTGGTCCATTCCTTGAGTTCTATGGAGATTGATACTTACAACATATTGTTGGTCCATTCCTTGAGGTCTATGAAGATTGATACTTACACTTTACCATCATAACATATTGTTGGTCCATTCCTTGAGTTCTATGGAGATTGATACTTACAACATATTGTTGGTCCATTCCTTGAGGTCTATGAAGATTGATACTTACACTTTACCATCATAACATATTGTTGGTCCATTCCTTGAGTTCTATGAAGATTGATACTTACACTTTACCATCATAACATATTGTTGGTCCATTCCTTGAGGTCTATGGAGATTGATACTTACACTTTACCATCATAACATATTGTTGGTCCATTCCTTGAGTTCTATGGAGATTGATACTTACACTTTACCATCATAACATATTGTTGGTCCATTCCTTGAGGTCTATGGAGATTGATACTTACACTTTACCATCATAACATATTGTTGGTCCATTCCTTGAGTTCTATGGAGATTGATACTTACAACATATTGTTGGTCCATTCCTTGAGGTCTATGAAGATTGATACTTACACTTTACCATCATAACATATTGTTGGTCCATTCCTTGAGTTCTATGAAGATTGATACTTACACTTTACCATCATAACATATTGTTGGTCCATTCCTTGAGGTCTATGGAGATTGATACTTACACTTTACCATCATAACATATTGTTGGTCCATTCCTTGAGTTCTATGGAGATTGATACTTACACTTTACCATCATAACATATTGTTGGTCCATTCCTTGAGGTCTATGGAGATTGATACTTACACTTTACCATCATAACATATTGTTGGTCCATTCCTTGAGTTCTATGGAGATTGATACTTACACTTTACCATCGTAACATATTGTTGGTCCATTCCTTGATGTCTATGGAGATTGATACTTACACTTTACCATCGTAACATATTGTTGGTCCATTCCTTGAGTTCTATGAAGATTGATACTTACACTTTACCATCATAACATATTGTTGGTCCATTCCTTGAGTTCTATGGAGATTGATACTTACACTTTACCATCATAACATATTGTTGGTCCATTCCTTGAGTTCTATGGAGATTGATACTTACAACATATTGTTGGTCCATTCCTTGAGGTCTATGAAGATTGATACTTACACTTTACCATCATAACATATTGTTGGTCCATTCCTTGAGTTCTATGAAGATTGATACTTACACTTTACCATCATAACATATTGTTGGTCCATTCCTTGAGGTCTATGGAGATTGATACTTACACTTTACCATCATAACATATTGTTGGTCCATTCCTTGAGTTCTATGGAGATTGATACTTACACTTTACCATCATAACATATTGTTGGTCCATTCCTTGAGGTCTATGGAGATTGATACTTACACTTTACCATCGTAACATATTGTTGGTCCATTCCTTGAGTTCTATGGAGATTGATACTTACACTTTACCATCATAACATATTGTTGGTCCATTCCTTGAGGTCTATGGAGATTGATACTTACACTTTACCATCGTAACATATTGTTGGTCCATTCCTTGACATATTGTTGGTCCATTCCTTGATGTCTATGGAGATTGATACTTACACTTTACCATCATAACATATTGTTGGTCCATTCCTTGAGGTCTATGGAGATTGATACTTACACTTTACCATCATAACATATTGTTGGTCCATTCCTTGAGGTCTATGGAGATTGATACTTACACTTTACCATCATAACATATTGTTGGTCCATTCCTTGAGGTCTATGGAGATTGATACTTACACTTTACCATCATAACATATTGTTGGTCCATTCCTTGAGGTCTATGGAGATTGATACTTACACTTTACCATCATAACATATTGTTGGTCCATTCCTTGAGTTCTATGGAGATTGATACTTACACTTCACCATCGTAACATATTGTTGGTCCATTCCTTGAGGTCTATGGAGATTGATACTTACACTTTACCATCGTAACATATTGTTGGTCCATACCTTGAGGTCTATGGAGATTGATACTTACACTTTACCATCGTAACATATTGTTGGTCCATTCCTTGAGGTCTATGATGATTGATACTTACACTTTACCATCATAACATATTGTTGGTCCATTCCTTGACATATTGTTGGTCCATTCCTTGAGGTCTATGGAGATTGATACTTACACTTTACCATCGTAACATATTGTTGGTCCATTCCTTGAGGTCTATGGAGATTGATACTTACACTTTACCATCGTAACATATTGTTGATCCATTCCTTGAGGTCTATGGAGATTGATACTTACACTTTACCATCATAACATATTGTTGGTCCATTCCTTGAGTTCTATGGAGATTGATACTTACACTTTACCATCGTAACATATTGTTGGTCCATACCTTGAGGTCTATGGAGATTGATACTTACACTTTACCATCGTAACATATTGTTGATCCATTCCTTGAGGTCTATGGAGATTGATACTTACACTTCACCATCGTAACATATTGTTGGTCCATTCCTTGAGGTCTATGGAGATTGATACTTACACTTCACCATCGTAACATATTGTTGGTCCATACCTTGAGGTCTATGGAGATTGATACTTACACTTTACCATCGTAACATATTGTTGGTCCATTCCTTGAGGTCTATGGAGATTGATACTTACACTTTACCATCGTAACATATTGTTGGTCCATTCCTTGAGGTCTATGGAGATTGATACTTACACTTTACCATCATAACATATTGTTGGTCCATTCCTTGATGTCTATGGAGATTGATACTTACACTTTACCATCATAACATATTGTTGGTCCATTCCTTGAGTTCTATGGAGATTGATACTTACACTTTACCATCATAACATATTGTTGGTCCATTCCTTGAGTTCTATGGAGATTGATACTTACACTTTACCATCATAACATATTGTAGGTCCATTCCTTGAGGTCTATGGAGATTGATACTTACACTTTACCATCATAACATATTGTTGGTCCATTCCTTGAGGTCTATGGAGATTGATACTTACACTTCACCATCGTAACATATTGTTGGTCCATTCCTTGAGGTCTATGGAGATTGATACTTACACTTTACCATCGTAACATATTGTTGGTCCATTCCTTGAGGTCTATGGAGATTGATACTTACACTTTACCATCGTAACATATTGTTGGTCCATTCCTTGAGGTCTATGGAGATTGATACTTACACTTTACCATCGTAACATATTGTTGGTCCATTCCTTGAGGTCTATGGAGATTGATACTTACACTTTACCATCGTAACATATTGTTGGTCCATACCTTGAGGTCTATGGAGATTGATACTTACACTTTACCATCGTAACATATTGTTGGTCCATACCTTGAGGTCTATGGAGATTGATACTTACACTTTACCATCATAACATATTGTTGGTCCATTCCTTGAGGTCTATGGAGATTGATACTTACACTTTACCATCATAACATATTGTTGGTCCATTCCTTGAGGTCTATGGAGATTGATACTTACACTTTACCATCATAACATATTGTTGGTCCATTCCTTGAGGTCTATGATGATTGATACTTACACTTTACCATCATAACATATTGTTGGTCCATTCCTTTAGGTCTATGGAGATTGATACTTACACTTTACCATCATAACATATTGTTGGTCCATTCCTTGAGGTCTATGGAGATTGATACTTACACTTTACCATCATAACATATTGTTGGTCCAACTGTATTGTCAGTCCCTGTTTTTACATAAAATGATTTTTGTCCAATTCCACATACCACACCACACGCTGCACCTACAACAAAATCATCTGAACACTATAGGTAATGTCTGAGATACAGGTGTGTTTCAAAGGTAAAAAGTATCAAAGGATGGACAAGGATAAAGCTTGTTCAAAACTGTATTTGTCATTCATGATATAAATTCAGTTCTGCAGATAAGAGTTTTTGTTTTAATTGATTGAAAATTAATTAATATTCACATGTTAACAAAATCATTTTGCTGATATTTTTCAAGAATTTATTATTAAGAATTCATTATATAAACAATTCTTTGTTTTATATGGCCTTACGAATACACCATAAAAATAAAGATTTTATCACTGTATTGGTTGTAATACAATATTTCTTCTTTGGAGACAAGTTAAATTCTCCAATTAAAAACACAAGACTTGCTGGGTATTTGAATGATCTCATGAGAGACGTGGTGGAATCTTTTAACTATAGTGCATCTTTTTATGTTGTAATATTACACTTCTGTTCAAGGTAAGGGTGAAGGTTGGCACCTGTTCAAACTTTCAAACCCACTGTATAAATTAAGGCAAAACAGTATATTCAATAGAAAGAAAAAAAATTGTAGATATCCATTTGAGTTAATACCTTTTTCTGGTGACTGTACACCATTTGCATCCCAAACATCTCTCACTCCTGAAAAATAAAATAAGTTAGTTACTATAATATCAATATTACTTTGTTCTATTTAGTTGTGTAGATAATCATTTAAACTAAGATAGAATAATTTCAAGACAGTTTTTGTGGTGCTAAGCACACCCCCACAGTAATTGAGGCCGCACTCATTATTCAAAGAATTAGAAAACAGAAAGAAGTTGTCTGACTGATCACAAGCCCTTAAATGTTACAACCCATACCTGTTAAGCTGCTGACCAAATATCAAGTGTTTCTCTTTGGTGGTTCCTAAGAAAAATTACCCAAACCTTTGTTGGAACAATCAGACTGACAGATATATAGATATGGTGATTGCAATGTAGCCTAGAATGATGATAATAATGATGGAGTGGTATTAAATATCCAGTGGCAAATATCACATGCATAAGAATTAGAAAGGGTTAACAAGATGCAAAATTAAACCCTCATGATGAGTCAGATGTTTAACGTGCAGAAAGCCATTGTACCCTACCATTATTCTGACTCCTATCCAACCAGTCTTTAAACTAAAATCTGTATCCCCTTTGCTTGACAGTTAACCAGAAAATTCCTATTTTCAAATTAATGATCTTAACAAACATAAAATAAATTTCTTCCATTAAACAATATTTATCAACAGTAAATCTGTAAATACTTTTTATTCATACCTTGTAATTCAAACTGACTTCTTGATCTGTTGAAGTATAAATATACAGCAGCTAAACTAAAACAAAGCAATGCCAAACTTTTACTGCAACCTGGAAATAAAAATTTGATTCAAACAAAAGAACATAAACATGATAAACATGATAAATATTTACCAAAAATAAGATTTCATATAATGATATTTAGGAGACGACATTAAAATACCTGTAAGGAATATTGTTCCTTTTTTTTTTTTTTAATTCTTGAGCAGCAGAATTCATTTAACCAACAAATGAGACTACCTTAGCTTGTTAACCTGTTTAACCCCAACCTTAGTTTGATCCTGAGCCAAATCAGGACTTCTGTTTTGTACATTTTTTATAGGAGTAAGATGTTAGTGGTTGGTGTGGTCTGTTGTTCTATATTTTAGGTGATTCTTGTTATTGCTTGTATGTTTTACATATTTCTTATTCCTCAATAATATATATGTAAATGGTTGAGTCTGTTCACCATTGTAAAGTAAAGTAAAGTTATATAGTTTTAAACATTAACATGATTAACAAATAGTGGACCTAAAGCATCTTTAAACTCTTTACTAGTTACCTGCAAGCTTTCTTCCAAACAACCTCCTTATTCTTCTGATCATCACAAATTTATAAAGTAATCAAACATGTGTCATGATTATAACCTGCAATAGAAAAACACATAATTTCTATAAGCTTATGTTTTTGTCAGCATTTGTCATGTTTTCACATTTGTAAAGAGTCTCTTTTTTTGCATTTTGAATTAGCAGAGATTTTACTGTAAATGGTAGGTCAGGCCTATACATAATATTACTTTTAATTGATGAGTTTCTCTAATTCCATCGACAAGTAAAGTCTAAATTATACATGTTATATGTTGTTACCATTTTCTTAGACCTACTTTCATTAACCAGCACAGTAGGGCAAAATGTAATGATGATCCCTGTGTAGTAGGTGGTTTTCTATGCGTTAGGAATAACACCAATGAGAGCTTAAGGTTCTGATTCTTTATTGTACCAGTATGTAAATAACAAGTCTGAAATAGCAATACAACATATATAAATAACAAGCTATTTCATATAACATAATATATATACTTTTACGAATATCACAGGTTATATAGTACAGAAATATAATAAATAATACCTTTAACTGTTATTAACTAAGTAGCAAGTAAAATGTATTGTAAGTAGACAATGTTCAATGATTACATTCTGTGAAATTGACATCGGGTGTCACGTGTACTTTTACAAATGCTTGACCTTTGAATATACACTAAATCGGAATGTGATACATACTTTACGTGTATCTGTGTATTTGTATTAAATACTGGTTTACCTTACAAACGGTATATAATAAATGTTACATCTACATTTATTAATAATGACTTCATTAAAACATATAATACGTATAATAATTAACTACATAATATCATACAACAATCATAAAGTTGCAAATATAATAATCATAAAGACTTATGATGTCAATATTATCGATTCGTTAAAAGCTCCAAATTAACGGGAGGTAAGTCATGTTTACAATACAATATAAACAATTCTAAACTATAAATAAATATACTCTTACCACTTGTGGAGTGAGTTGTACTGATACGGTTAACGGCACATCATATAAACATCACAATCATGTGCTCTACATAATTACATTACATGGAGTCCTGAAACCAAAATACGAACATAAATACTCGGACTCTAATTATAAAAATATACAATGTACCAAATATTCTTTACTCATTCATATTTGTACTTGATAAAAACTATTTACTACAAAACTATTACTTTATATAAATGGAAACACTTTTCCGTCTTTCACTTAATAAGCCGTCATTTATAAAATATAGACTATTCATGACAATAATCAAATAGTAATTATGTACGCAAATTAACAATACAATTCTACCGTGGCAAATAAACCGTATATTATAAAATCATATACTTCTAGCTTAATAAAATACTATCATGTACATCTCGTGTACTTGTGTTACATACATGCGATATGAGGAGAACGTTACAAAACAAAATAGAAACTTTACTAAAATATCATTTACGTGAAAGATACAAATAATGTTAATAAAGAAGTAACTTACAGTATTCTATAATAATGTTGTCCAAAATATAAGGTTTACAGGTAAACTATATGTGGTCAATATAATCAGACCATAAATTCAATGGACTGTCATGGCTATCGTCCCGTGGAAATGTACAGGTACAAAACAAAGGAAATTAAACTTGACCGCGAAATATTAACAACCAATCAGATACAATGATTTAAATAAATCCCTAATGAATATTCATAGAAAATAACGTGAATATTACTATACATAAAAGTAAGGTTTGCAAGTAATAATTTAAACTGAATATACAATATTCAAAATATGTAATTAAGCTTTATAATAAATATAGTAATTAAATAGATGATTTTTACAATATATAAAATTATCATAAAAATCACTCTGCTACACCTGTAGTAAAACAAATTCTGCATTGTAAATAACCAAAGTGATGGAAATTACACACAGAAAGATTGGAAGAGTATTGTAGCGAACGGACACGGATTCTTCCACACCTCTTTGCAACCCATACATGTGTACATAATAAATTTTTCTTCATTCATGTTCTTTGTAAAGCGTTTTGCAGAAAATATCTAGGATGCAAATGGGGCAAATAAGCAACTTATTACCTTGGTTTTTTTTTTTTTTTGCTTTGCTTGTGCACAACTTCCTCTAAATAATATACTGAAAGAAATTGTTTTTACAAAATTTTGATCATTTTTAATCCGGAAGTGATAAAACTTGTTAAAACTCCTGACAATTTACGGTTCGGACTACGGTTTCCGTATATGGAATATTCTTTGTCTTCCGAATACGGGAATAGACTCCTAGGTAGGAGTGTAAAACTTCCCGGAACTTATGTGCTATGTACATATGGACGTAATTTAAAATTAATATGACAAAGAAAAATCGTTAAAAATAACATATATACATTATGTACAGTGGCTTTGTAGTTTAATAAGTTGTTGTGAATCCTTCAAATGTTAGAGTGGATATGCCACTTTTGAAGGATTCCTATTGCTTCAGGTAATGAGTTCCAGTCCGAAATAGTGCGAGGATAAAATGAAAATTTATAGAAATCTTTATTTGTTGATATTTACCTAAATTTATGTTTCCCCCTAGTACGTCTATCAGATATTGTTAACTTGTCCTTAGGAACTTCAATTAACCCCCAATTTATTTTATATAGCATAGTTAATCTAGCTTTTTTCCTTCTTATTTCTAAATTTATTAAAGAAATTTTGGGGGTACAGTGCAAAACAACAAATACAGCTTGTTCAGCTGAGACAAACAGAACCCCTTTATTCAGCTTTCAGCTATAAAATTTCTAAACCACATTGTGAACTCACCTAACACTTTAGTCCATAAAATATATAATAATGAAGAGAAAACAAGTAAATGGGTTAACATTGTAAAAGACTGGTTAAATAAATTAGGTTTTGGTCATCTCACTTTTGATATTTTTAATTTAAAATATCACATAAATACTATCCAACAAAGAATCTATGACCAGGCTTATCAAATTATGAATTGCTCTATCAATAAATGTGAAAAATTAAATTTCTTTTGTCATACTAAAAGAATCAGAAAAAGGCCCCCATATATTGATATCTGTAAACGCAAGACTGACCGATAAGTTTTCAGTAAATTTAAACTAAGTGCCCATTCCCTAGCAATTGAAAGAGGGCGTTATACCAACATTGAAAGAAGTAAACGCATTTGCTTATCCTGTAACAGACAAGAAATTGAGGATGAATACCATTTCTACTCAATCTGTCCATGCTATAAATCATTGAGGGATACTTATATACAAAATATTAATAAAAATCTTAATTTCAATTTTATTAAATTGCAGTCCGCTATAACACTCACGCATTTGACTGCACTTTTAAATAGCAGTCTACCAGTCATGATTATAAAAATCACCATAAAGTATATTAATGATTGTTCAGTTTTATTGAGAACATCTAAATAACTTGTATTTCTTTTAATATGCAACACAATTTTTGTTTGTGTTCTTTTTTTAATTGTTCATGAACATTGATAATGTGTTAACTGTTGATATATATTTATAGTCTTTTTCTTCTTCGCTGTGAATACCACTGTCACTCTAATATAATTATAATCATCTTAACTATTGTCAATTTATTGTCTTAATTTTGTATGCCATAACCATTAAAATGTAAATGTGTTTTTGCCAATAAATATTGTCTATTGTCTTAATTTTCCCATTCCAATGATTTAATTAAATTTGAAACTGCTCCAGGTGATCTGTCTTTCTGTTGTGCGGGAAAGAGGGGGAAGCGCAGACTAAGGCAGTTGCCTCCCCTTTCCCGTTGATGGGTTTATGTAATAAATAAATAAATAAATAAGCTTTATTTAGAGTCGGCATGGTATATAAAACATAGACAAACATAAGCTCTAATGAGCTTTTAACCGACATATGAGACATTATATAACAGTACAACATTTATAACAACACAATACATAATATAGTACACATGCAATAAATATCACAGCCCAAAAATGAAGCACTAAAAGCAGAATATAAGCATAAGCTAGGTGTTAAGGCTAAAAGCATATAAGTGTAAACTAGGCATAAAAGCTGGTAAAAATGCATAGCATAAAAATTGAAAAAATGGGATATGATCTAGATGGTAAATAGATTTGCATAATATATTAACTAAAAGTCTGCACAAACTGTGCACTTACAGTCATTTCCATTCCATGACTTTAAAATATTTTTGAACTGACTAAAATTAGCAATTTTTCTAAAATCATCAGGTAGATCATTCCATAAAACAGCAGCTGTGTATTTAAAAGAGTTCTTACCATAGGTTGTTGTTCGGACCCTAGGTATATCTACAATATTAGAATATCTAAAATTATATTTACAGTCTTTCAATACAACTAAATCATGTAAGCATGGTGGTGACAATTTATATAAAATTTTAAAACACTCAATAGCCATGTTACGCATACGTCTTATTTTCAGTGATGGAACCTTTGCTCGTAAAAGTAGTTCATCATATGAACTAACATAGTCTTCATATATAAATCGTAAAGCCCTTTCCTGAATTTTTTCCAATTTGGTGGTGTTATTTTTGTTGCAAAAATGCCATGCCAAAGGACAAAAATTAAAATTAGATAAAATAAATGTGTGGAAAATTGTCAGTTTATTCAATTTAGTAAGGTAGCAGCCAATGCGCTTCAAAACATTCAGTTGTTGGGATGCTTTACGACAAATATTTTTAATGTGGTGATTAAAATTAAGTTGATAGTCAATATCAATACCCAAAAGTTTGACAATCTCATCACAGGATATTTTTGCTGACTGTATATTAAATACAGGTTTTTTTGCAAATGTTTTATTTCCAACTGCAATGGCTTGGAATTTGTCAGGATTTGCCTGCATACAATTAAATCTGAACCAGTCAATTAAAACAGCACTTTCTCTTTCGAGTGTACATAATAAATTATCAAAATCATTGTCAGCATAGGACAGAGTATTGTCATCTGCATAATTATACAAGGTACCATGTTCAATAAAATAAAATATGTCGTTAATAAAAATATTAAATAATAGGGGCCCCAGGATTGAGCCTTGGGGTACCCCTTTCTGGATGTCAGCCCAACTGCTGAGTACTCCCTGAAGTTTGATTTGTTGCCTACGATCTGTAAGATAATTTTGAAGTAATTTCACTGATTTAGAAGAAAGACCGTAGGCAGATAATTTACTTAAAAGAATATCATGAGGTAAACAGTCAAAAGCTTTCGAAAGATCCATAAGAATAGCTGCCACATACATATTATTATCCAAAGCTGTTTTCCAATCTTCAAGGAGTCTCAGCAAAGTTGTCTGACATCCATGACCTTTTCTGAATGCACATAAAAAAGCATGAAATATATTCTCAAAAAATTCAGTTAACTGGTCAGACATAACCATTTCATAGACTTTTGAAATTGTTGGTAAAATGCTCACAGGTCTATAGTTCTTTTTATCAAGTGGATCATTCTTTTTATGTAATGGTACAACCTGAGCTTCTTTGAGTCTGTTGGGAAACTCACTGGATTCTATGGTGTTATTTATTAATGTTGTTATGTGTTTGTTGAGTACTGGTGCACCAGCTCGTAGTAGTTTAGATGATATTTGATCTACGCCAGTAGCTTTTTTTATATTGATCTTTTTCACAAGTTTGTTTACTGTGTCAACATGTATAGGTTTAAAATCAAAAGGTTTATCATGTTGTATGTGAGATTTAATTTTTAAAATACTAGGATGTGTTTTTTCTTCAAAAATAGTACCTTTGCCTATGTCATTGGCAACATTAACAAAAAAAGTATTAAAGTTGTCACAGACATCTTTAGTATCGTTTAAAATTTTATTATCATCCACAAGTACAATTTTTAGTTGGCTACAGGTAGATTTTTTAGATAAAAATGGTTTGACTGTGCTATAAAAGTGTTTTGATTTTTGTCCTCCAGCACATCTTTCTTGAAAATAAATGTTCACTGATTTTCTTTTTAATTTTGTGACCATATTTCTTTGTCTTCTATATGCTTCCCAAGTTTTGCTTGTTTTGTATTTTTCAAATTTTGTTCTCAGCATTTCGGTTTGTGAAAAATAGCTTTTCTTAGTTCTCTATTCATATATGGTACTGAGTTTTTTCGAGGGTATCTGTATTTCATTGGTGCATGTGTTGTTGGTTTCTTTTCAGTATTTTAAGTACGACAATTTGGGGGACTGTCGTTCGCGTTCTTTCGGGGCCTCCTGGTGAATAAAACAAAGATGTCTATATATGTTTATTTCGAGTCCAACCTTACGAGAAAATTAATGTTTGATTCCTTGAAGGGTTTCCTATTTTAAACCCCTAGAACGCTTGCTGGTTGGACTTGTTTTATTCACCAATCAAAATTACTTTTAGACTACATATTAGAACAATCAGGCTCTATTAGTTAGATCTCTTTTTATCTAATTTACATTTTTACATAATTTGGGGTTACTATCTTTAATTACTTAATACTTTGTTTTTATTACCATTGAGAAATCCGATTATTTGGTTAGATAGTATTCTAGGTGAACAATAGAAAAGAATTAGATATATTTGCTAACGGAAATACTTCCAAGAGTTTAAGCTGTCAAACCTTATTTATATCGCTAAGTTTCAAATAAGAAGAATTTCACATCTAATACTTATATATTAAAAGTATATTAAAAGTTACATAACAGAATAGACTTTCTAATTATATCTTTTTATACAAAAAGCTTTATACAAGAATTAGTTATTTCTACAATTACAAAGAAGATTCACTTAGCTCTATATGAAATATTAAATTTTTTTTTTTTAAATGTTTTACCTCATTTTACCTTCATTATATTTATAATCACTGAAGACAAACCTGGCTGCCTTACGCTGTACCTGCTCAATCTGAGTGATGTGTTGCTTTTTGTACGGATCCCAGACATGGGAAGACTATTCGACCACAGCACGGACAAGTGATGTGTACTTTTAAAGGTTTTAACCTTACGTGTGCAGTTTTTCAAGTTCCTACGAAGAAAACCTAAGGTTTTATTTGCCTTACAGGTAATATTGTTTATATGTGTTCCCCAATCAAGATCATGGCTTATAGTTAAGCTTAAATATTTAGGGGACGACCATTTGATATTCGGGGGGGGGGGGGGGGGATCGGTTATATATTTTTGTAAACTAAGAGGACAGATTAATTATTTTCTGCACTATTGAAGCAAGATTTTTTCATTTTCGTTAAAGCAAGGGACTGATTATTTTTAATTTTCACAACTATATTGTTATTCGAAAACCTACAATTTTTTAAAAACTATTTGATTATTACAAATAATACATGTATAGTCGTCATTATGTACCATTTAATCAGAATTAGTCATCATCCTCTGCAGAAATCACTCTTCTATATTCTGACTTCATATACATATATTGCATACATACACAGTATTAAAGTTTTGTTGTATCTAGCCTTTTTAAAAGTATTGGCAAACATATTCCTGGCGAGCGGAGCGAGGCAAAATTTTGTTTTTTGAAGGGTTTTGGAGCCACTGAAGGCTCAAGAAGCTATAGAACAAATGATGCAAAATCATGCTTTCTTGGTGTTCCCCAGACCATTTCTTAATCTGAAAAATGCAAGTTCTGTTTAATAATTTTTTGACAATATTTTGGTCTGAAAGCAAAATGTACAGATTCAGTGCAAGACTTAAGTTTCTAGGGACAACATCAAAAGACCAATATGCATGATAATGCAAAAATGTAATTCACATAGTTAAGTCTTCTTTTTTTAACCTCATGATGAAGTTAACAACAAAATTACTAAATTTCAAAAGAAATGCAACACTAACAGAATACAGAAGGGCAATCAATGAACAAAAGACAAATAAATAAGAAACATTGATCCCCAAAAATCAGGGGCTTCTTCTGAGGGAGAACAGAACTTGCTTCTTGTGAGGCACTCGCCGTGTACACAATTTGATATGGAGACAAGCGTTTGGTTTTGAAATTTCCTACATGAGGCATTTGCCTCAATGTAGTTACGGCCCTGTTATAAAAAATGAGGTAAGTGCTCCTGAGAAAATATACCCCAAGTTAAATGAAACCAATTTTCAGACATTTCAAGTACATTTGTATATTCAAATAATACTTAAAATTCCCGATTTTGTTTTGGAGATGAATTTATGAAGAACCTGAGCCATCTCATACTTTTGATTAGACCTGCTGAGTTATTTATTTTCAATACATTGCAAGTCAGGTAATTTATTTTCAAACTACCACAGAACAAACCATTTATTTTTGTGATTATCAAGGCTGAGTTATTTATTTTCAAAATCCTCCTGCCCCCTTCCAGAATATCAAATGGTCGTTCCCTTACTGTCGTTTACTGCTTCTTAAACATGATTGTGCAATATATAATCAAAAGCGGAAGGTTTACTTTTTTTTTTTAGAAATATGAATTACATAACACTTCTCAGGATTAAAATTCATTTGCCAGTCCTCTTCACATTGTACTAAACTAGATTAATATTTTTGAAGTAATTGTGCATCAGAACTATTATTTACATTTCTATACAAAAAACAGTCATCTGCAAAAAGTCTCGCATTGCAAGTTACATGTTCAGGTAGGTCATTAATAAAAGTAAAAATAATGTTGGGCCTAAAACTGTTCCCTGAGAGACACCAGAGTCAACAGCTAATTTTGAAGATTTAACACCATTTGATAGTACCTGTTGTTGCCTGTCAGCTAAAAAGTCATTGATTAATTTAAATTTTGATTCCTACCACCATAAAAGTCTATTTTCTGGGCTAATCTTTGTTGGGGGACTTTATCAAAAGCTTTGGAAAAATCTAAAAGTATACAATCTATTTTGTTACCATATCCCAATGATTTTGCAATATCTTGTATACTGATGATAAGTTGGGTCTCAAGACCTTTTACTTCTAAACCCATGTTGACTATCATTTAATATGTTATTAATTGTAAGATGCTGCTTGTTAAAATGTGTTCTAGAATTTTGCAACATATTGCAGTTAATGAAACTGGTGATATTACATCCCCATATTCAGGGGCGGATCTAGGAAAGCGTCACAGAAAAAAATAACCTTTCAAGACGTCATTATTATTTGGACTAGGGCGGTTCCAGCCATTTTTAAAAGGGTTCAAACCCTTAATAAAAAAAGGGAAAGGGGAAAAAGGGGGGTCGGGGGTCCAACCATAGGTCCACATACAAAAGCATTGATCCGGTTAAAAAAGGGGTGGTTAAAACCCCTGGACTTCCCCACCTGCATCTGCAACTGATATTCGTTGCTACGACGGACCCATACAGATTTGAATTTTATCATCTGTTTATTGTGCTGTGATTCATTCTGTATTAATAATTATCGTTGTTGGCTCTGATACTGGATCATACTGACCCTGACCAATGCTAATATACTAGATATACATTTACTCATTTTCATGTACACTCTGATCTCATTATTGTAATTAGTCTGTTGTGAAAATTGATTAACACAAATGACGCTATATATAATTAAGAAAGACCGCACGCTTATCTTGCTTAAATCCATAGGATTCCGTCAACGCAATGTAGTATAACGTAATCAGAGATCAATATTTTAATTAGATTGCCGTCAACGGTTTTTGGTGAGCAAGGCTCCGTAACAGACTTACTCCCTAATATTTTATTAACTGTGCATTTGCATTCAGATATCGCAGATCAAATTTATTCGTTTATAGTGTATTAATGTACGTTTTTTATTGAGTTTAGCCTGCCAATTGATATTTTATCGTGTGTTTTTCTATGTTGTGATGTTATGCTATTGTTTCAGAAAAAGGGAGAAGGTTTGGATCCATTAAAACGTTAAATCTCGCTGCAAATGTTTGCACCTGTCCCAAGTCAGGAATCTGATGTACAGTAGTTGTCGTTTGTTTATGTAATTTATACGTGTTTCTCGTTTCTCGTTTTTTTATTTTATATAGATTAGACCGTTGGTTTTCCCGTTTGAATGGTTTTACACTAGTAATTTTGGGGCCCTTTATAGCTTGTTGTTCGGTGTGAGCCAAGGCTCCGTGTTGAAGGCTGTACATTGACCTTTAATGGTTTACTTTTTTAAATTGTTATTTGGATGGAGAGTTGTCTCATTGGCACTCACACCACATCTGCCTATATCACTGGTGGTAAGCGGATGGTCGTCACTAAAAGTTACGACCATCTGAATATGGGAGACAACTCTAGGGATAAGTTTTTCTTTTCCGATTTTCGTGCAGTAAAAGGTTCATTTGAGTCAAACCGCTTGTGTCATATACCCATATCGTGAGTGCGTTGTTTTTGAAACCAAATTTGACGCATAAAATCATTCCAATTTTCGTAAAATAGTCATTCAAAAATTCGAGCATGATGGTCGTAACTTTAACTTGTGATGGTCGTAATGTCAATTATAGTATTTTGGATGATGGTCGTAACCGACAAAAGATGGTCGTAACTTTGAAAGATGACCGTAACTCAAGTATTTAGACGAACTTTTATCAAATTATTTTAAAAGTACTGTGCACATGCATAACCATGTTAATAAACTCAGTTGTTATATAAAGTTTACTACAAAAAATATTAATTCATTTGTTACTCTGATATTGGTATGCAGAAATTAAGTTAAAGAATTATCAAACATACATTTTTGATATGTTCCAAACGACCATCATTTAGGAGAAACATTGAAAACTTATCTACTCGCATTAGGCCAAATAGTATGTTAGGGTTGAGTATTAATATATTTTTTTTACTGTACGTTAAGGCATAAAATTGTTGAATATTTGCTTTCAGATTTTTTTTTTATTTACAACTTTTTATTACCTGCAATCATGTCGGCAGATGAAATTATTGAACGTACAATTTTGAACATTGAATCTTCTTTAATTTTTAATCAGCTATTGCAGTTTTTATAAACCATTGGCTTTCAAATATTCGGCTTTTGGTGAATCATGATTAATGAAAATCCACAAATGCCTGGTGTTTTCAACGTGTTGTCTTTATTTTTCATCGATTGCATGACGATCTTGCGGTATATCATTGATATTTGTTAAAAGCATTGGTTTAGAATAAAAAAAACTTAATCCATGGTGTCGCAATGAACATTGTGTTAACCTAGAAAGTATGAATAAGGTTGGTATATATTTTACAATGCTACACGCGTTGAATTTAAGAGTAAGATCAAATATTAGTAGTTTATAGACAGTTTTGTAGCCAGGATAATATTACAAGGTAGAACTAAATGTACTGCGGCAAATATTACATACATATGCAGGTAAATATTTTACAATGCTACACGCTTTGAATTTAAGAATAAGATCAAATATTAGTAGTTTATAGCCAGCCTTGTAGCTAGGATAATATTAGAAGGTAGAACTAAATGTACTGCGGCAACTATCACATACATATGCAGGTTGAAAATAATGTTTATGTTATATGTTTATATTGTATGAATGTACTCAGATTTAAAAGACCAGCGCGCTGAGTTGAGCATAAAGTTCTATCTTTTAAATATTATCCTGGCTACAAGCTATGTATGAATACTGTTTGCTGAAATTCAAAAAAATACATTATCATCAGCATATAGTAAACAATGTGAATTGCTAACCCCTTTGATATTCTTTAGAAAGAAGATTAAGGATTCATACTGTGAAGGATTTTTTTTACTCGTGTAGTAATTTTGACTCTAAATATGGCTCCTCTAGTAGTGGAAAGATGATCCCAAATTGTCAAGCCTGTGCTAGTATCTGATCATAGACTTTGCAATGTCAAAATACAGAGTGAATCTACCGAGTTAAGAAAGATTGGCAAAATGTGTTGCTCTTTTGGGTACACCAAGTAAATGTTTACAAAATTTCATGCGTAGTCTTTCTGAAAGAATCTTAGGATAAGCCTGATCTACATTTGTAGTCATAGGTTTTTTGAATTTTTTTTGAAAGGGTTGAAATATCCCAAAATTTTAGTACTATATAAGAGAATAGGTTTTATTGTATGCTCAAAAACATGAAGACTGTTTTTTAAACTTGGATTCAGTGACAGAATGTCCCTGCGTAGCTTATAGTAGGCTTTTAACGCCTTATTATAAAATTCTCTCTGAGCGAAGGAAAAAATCCAGATGCACTAAAAGTTATTCCTTAATATTTGCAATGTTGAGCACAATCAATAAGTCTGTTATTAAAATAAAAATCATGTTTGATATGTCTGCCTGTCTTGTTAAATACAAGCACCTTGGTATTAATGGGATTCATTTTCAAACACCGATCTTAATCCATCAAGTTTTCTTTGAAGTCCTTTTGCTGAAGTTGAAAAAATGGCAATATCATCAGCATATATATATAGTAAAGAATAAACTGGTCGTGAATAAACAACAGCTTGATCAGGGGAACTTTTAATACAATCAGGAAGTTCATTTATACAAATTTTAAACAAATTTGGAGTCAAATTGTCTCCTTGTTTTACTCCAACTTTAGTTCTAAAGAGATCTCTTACCATACTCTTTAACTATATTCAATAGCTTAAGTTTTATCCCTGGGAGAATGACAGTATCAAAAGCCTTCTGGAAATCAACAAAGCAGGCAAACACTCTACCTTCTTTTGTATTACGAATACTTATTAATAATAGTTTTTAGAATGAACATATGGTCAGATGGTCGTGTTTTTTTGGTAAACCCAATTTGGCTATCACCAATGATATGATATTTATCTAAGAATTTACAAAGATGTTTATCTTATTAAAAAAGCTTCCCCAATGAATCAGTAATTGTACTTCCTCGATGGTTATTAAGATCGGATGCATCATTCCCTTTGTGAATTTGGAATAAAAAACCTGTGGTCCAGGGTTCATGGTATTTCCCATAAAAAACACAAAGATGTATAGCGGATAGCATGGTACCAATAGGCGTATTCAATACTTTCTAAAACCACGGGTAATAATTATACCTGAACTTCGAAATTGCACCTTATAATCAGCTTGACTATATACCAAATGACAATACGACTTCTCAAAATCCAGGCTAAGAATAAGATGTATGTTCTTTAATTCGATTACGGACCTGCGAATTCGCGGATATGGTCTTGTCTCGATAACGACCCCCATACCATTATTTTGATTCCTTACTTATGCTATCTCGACTTAAAGTATCAATACATGCAAAATATAAAGAAAATAAATCAGGATACTGTTATTTCATGTGATGTCAAATTTGTTAAAAGCGCCTTTTCTTAATTCGTAACTAAGAATGATCATAACCAGAGCTGTGTTTTAAAATGAATTCTCCACTTTTGAGAAATTTATATTGTTATTAAACTTAACCGCTTATAATTAATTGCCTCTTGGTCGATTTTATACATTATATTTTAAGTAACAGTGACTGGTCATTTCATTTTGTATTGTTTTTTTTTTCATTCCAATTCTCTTCTTTCGCACTTTACAGGTATCCCTCTCTTCATCCCTTTTAGTTTTTATCATTTAGTGAAATCAACTCCACAAATATATCATATAATATATTCATATAAAAAAAGACACATTTAAAAATCTTGACTTGTCGTAATCGGTCCTATTTAATAAAGAGTTACGACCATCACAATTTTAAGTTACGACCATCCTGAACATTTTTGTTTTTTTAGTTACGACCATCATGCTCGGATTATTGAATGATCATTTTACGAAAATTGGAATGTTTTTATGTATCAAATTTTGTTTCAATATCAACGCACTGACGATTAGTATGTATGAGACAAGCGGTTTGACTGAGACATTTTTTTTACTGCACGAAAATCGGAAAAGAAAAATTTATTACTAGAGTTGTCTCCCATCTTCGGATGGTCGTAACTTTAAGTTACGACCATCCGCTTACCACCAGTGTATATCTATTTTACGGAAGTGGAATTTGTTATTAAGTAATAAATAAATAAAAGGTAATATTACCTGTGTTTATCTAAATTTGTCCATATTTACCTGTAACATGAATGCGTGCAAATGTTATAAAACTTTAAAAGTTACCTCATGAGAGCAGAATATTATCGCTATACGACTAAACATAAAATACTACATGATAACTTACCAAATATATCTGTACTGATTTTTTGCTTAAATATTTTGTCAAGTGTGTGAGGGATTTGGTATCATGAACAATATTTCTGTAACCCATATTTCCCTTGCATAGACATTTTCGTTTACTGTTGTATATATTTTACCTTAAATTCTTCCAATTTTATTTTCCTTAGACGTTAGTTAAAAACTTAACTTAAAAGTCTCGTAAGCAGAGCTATGGTTTAGATATACTCTGAATTTCAAGATAGCAAATGGTCAATTGATATATAAGATAAGATAAGATATTTTTATTTCCAATTATGGGCCCCAAAGGGCATAAACATTACAACATCAATAATTTTTTCATAATACAATACAAACAATGAGATAAAAAAAAAAAAGAAAAGTTAAACGAGAACTATTTAAGTTCTTAAAGAATACGTAGATAAAGAATCTATAGTATGTTTTTTTTTTAAATACTAATGCATTTTATTACAAGTGTGGTTGATATAGATAACAAACAAGCAGCCCAAAAAGAAAAAAAAAGAAAAATAGATATCCACATATGTATAGTACACAAAAAGTTGGATCAATTAAATATATAATAATTAGCCAAAAAGAAAGTAGAAATTAAACATGTCCATGACTCATCCTGTGTCAGCAGCAAATATATATATGCCGGTTACTTAATCATGTTAATATCAAAGGTTTTTTAGCTATTGACTTTAAACCAATATATCCTTAAATTTATATGTATCAACTTGTGTTATTATTTTCGAAAGACATTAAGAATAAAATAACAAATGCCCATTTATATTGCAATCAATGACAGTGTTTCTTTTTGTATATTGAACAGAATAAGTGCAATCTTATACATCTTGGATACATAATACAGATCCCTTTCATCAGATTGAGGTCATGTGTTTTCTTCAATTAATTTTATAATTTTTTTTTTGACTTGGATGCAAATGGAATAAAAGTCAACAAAGCCAATTGACATCTCTCTTTTTGATTAACATATAGAGGACCATTTCAAATTATTGATCAACCTGTAAAAAGAATGTGTGTTCAGCAAATTGGTACACAATATAAATACTCATTTATTTTCCAGCAGAAGTTGTGAAGTAAATGTTGCTCAAACACGTGTCTGTATATAACTATATCTCAGAGCATACATGTAAAAAAGATGTGGTTCAATTGCTAATATAACAACTCTCAACCAGAGGACAAATGACACAGAAACAGAAACAGCGATTGGTAACGATAGTCTTCAACAATGAGCAAAGCCCACAACACATGGCCAGCCACAAATCTTTGTTTGCTTTCTTTTGTGAAAATGTTGAAATGTAAACATTAATCAAATTTTTATTGTAAAAATAAGAATGTGATATTTTTGACAATGGAACAACTATTCAGGTGTAGTTTAGTTTTCTATGTTGTGTCATGTGTACTATTGTTTTTCTGTTTGTCTTTTTCATTTTTAGCCATGGCGTTGTCAGTTTGTTTTAGATTTATGAGTTTGACTGTCCCTTTGGTATCTTTCGTCCCCCTTGAAGTAAGCAACAATAGGTCACCTTATCTTATGGTATTATCATTAGCAAAATGGCTTCCACTAAAATCTGTAACATGGTAAAAACGGTAATTACAAGTACTCAAGACATTGATAATTGATTGTTGGAACTGTTTTGGTCAATTGTTCAGAAAGAGATGCTAATCCTCAAAATCCACAAATAGTACATCAAAATTAGCATTTCCCCTTAAAATACATGATAGAAAAATTGACATGAAAACAAGGTAAGAAGACGAAAAGTAGAAAACCACTTGCACATTTTTATGAGACACACAGAGAGATTGATGCATGCAGGAAAAAGGGGCGGTGTAGGTGGTGGTAGTGCTTGGGGGGGAGGGGGTTAATTATGTAGGGAATCCCCGAAGCATGACCGATGCAGACCCCTACTTCTGGATCATCCAGTGAATGCATCTCCAATTCATGGGGTCAAAAAGTCAGTTTTTACAACATATTTAAAAATTTTGATAAATATCTGGATATGATTTGGAACGCCCAACACTACCTTTACATCATTTTTCAAAATTTGTGATTTTATTTTTAAAACGAGAAGAATCTACAAGATCGAATTATTTTTTTGTGTATAAAATCAAGTTTTAATAACATTTTCTAAATTGTATATAAATTTGGTTTGAAATTCAAGTACAAAAATTAGTTTCTCAAAATTTGGGATTTTGTGTTAAAAAAATTGGATTTTACCCAAATTTTGGTCCAGATATCTCAAAATTACTTATGAGGCTTTCCTTCATTTCAAATAATAATTAGGACTGAGAATTGACTTAATTTAGTTCTATTAGTAATGAGTATTTACATTAATCTTTTTTCCGGGAAATCTGGGTACAGTTATCTCGCCTTTCTGAAAATTCGAAAATATTCAAGCAAATGATGAAATATTTCTTTAAAATGCACGGTGACCCTATGTTTTCTTATTATTTTTTTTTAGATCTATATCTTTGCTACAATTTTAGAGAAAAAATCTGTCTCATGGAATTTTTTTCTCAACTAGGGAAAGATTACAAATGCCGATTTCCCTGTAATATCTATGTAAAAAACCTCGAAAATACACAATACTTTGGATGAGGGTACTGACCAAACAAGCACGGTGACCCCCATTTTTTTTTGTTTTTTTCGAAAGAGTATTTTATAAACTGCATTTACATAAAATATAAAAAAAATCTGTCTCAAGAAATATTTAGTGTTGATCCACCTTAAGAGGGAATATATACATTTAAATGTAAGGTACGAGGTTCCTCACTTTGTTTTGAAATTGCCTTTTGTCTATGCATCTGAGGACCCACCGTGCCGTAAGAATAATCTACAAACTTGGGATCATCCGAGTAAATAGTACGTGAGTACTTTGATTGCATTAGGCTAAATTTTATTTACGCCATGGCAATGACCGATAACAGCAGTTCAGTTCACTAGTTTTAGCCAATATTGTATCACGAGAACTGTGGGTGGTTTTGTTGACATATGAACATAAACGACCTTTGCTTTAAACGGGGTCACTTAAAAAATTGCTACTACGCAAATAAATTTTTCATGCAACAATAACTTTGATTCATATAAATGGGAAGAAACTCAGTCAAGTGATGTAGTTGATCGAAAGACTTGAATTAAGATCCTGTTTAAGCTTGCGTTGGTTATAAGTTATGCTGTCTGACATTATTAAACTTTACTAAACAACTGGAAAAACATGAACGGTTAGTGAACGTCTTATAAGGAACAATAACATTGATAAAAAAAAATGGACTTGTCGGGAAAAAACCCTGGAAAAAACGAACGGTTTAGTTATAACGTCTTATAAGGAACAATAACATTGATAAAAAAAAAATGGACTTGTCGGGGAAAAACCTGACAGTACTAGTATTATCGTCTTAATATAAGGTACAATAGCATCAATAACATTGATATAAAAATTGGACTCATCGGGGAAAAAACCTGACGGTATTATTATTATTATTATTATTATTATTATTATTATATTTTATTATTATTATTATTATTATTATTATTATTATTATTATTATTATTATTATTATTATTATTATTATTATTATTATTATTATTATTATTATTATTATTATTATTATTATTATCATTATTATTATTATTATTATTATTATTATTATTATTATTATTATTATTATTATTACTATTATTATTATTATTATTGTTATTATTATTATTATTATTATTATTATTATTATTATTATTATTATTATTATTATTATTATTATTATTATTATTATTATTATTGTATAGCAATATAATATTTCCAACAGAAAGTAACCAAAAGTTAGCGTGCAATAAATTCTAATATTGCACTAGTGCAATAAACCTTTAAAATTCATGACGTCATCAATGACAAAATCTTAGTTTAAACCAATTTTTACTTTCAAATATTATATTGCTATACAATAAAAGGGTTATTGCATGAATATTGGGGAATATTGTCCCTCGTAGAACATATATTGCACTCGCAAGCTCGTGCAATATAAAATTCTACTCGGGACAATATTCCCCAATATTCATGCAATAACCCTATATTATTATTATTATTATTATTATTATCGATACTACAAAAATTTTTTCAATACAGCCAACAAAAATGGCGATTGTCAAATTAATATGAACTATATATAGATAAAAGAAGATGTGGTATTAGTGTCAAGGAGACAACTCTCCATTTCAAGTAAAAATTTGTAAAAGAAAAACCATTATTGGTCAAAGTACAGTCATGGAGCATTGGCTCACATCGAACACGGCAAGCCGCTATAAAGGGCCCCAAAATGACTTGTGTAAAATCATTTAAACGGGAAAATTAACGGTCTAACATATATCTATATAAATAATTACATTAGATGTATGTTTCATTATGATTCAGTTATTTTGATTGGCTAACAGCAATTTCGCGTCCTTTTAAAATTAACATTTATTACACCAGTTGAATGAAGCGCATAAATACAAAATGTACTTCGGTCAACGGTTTTACACCCCCAATGAAGCTACAAAAATAAGCATTCAATTTTTAAATAGAGTATAATATTATACAGATTGTGTTGTACAACCACTGAGTCGATGCCACTGCTGAAAGATAGTATCATAACCCCAGCAGTCAGTACTTAAAGTGTTGTACAACCACTGAGTCGGTGTCATTGCTGATTGATAGTATCATAACCCCAGCAGTCAGTACTTAAGTGTTGTACAACCACTGAGTCGATGCCACTGCTGAAAGATAGTATCATAACCCCAGCAGTCAGTACTTAAGTGTTGTACAACCACTGAGTCGATGCCACTGCTGAAAGATAGTATCATAACCCCAGCAGTCAGTACTTAAGTGTTGTACAACCACTGAGTCGGTGTCATTGCTGATAGATAGTATCATAACCCCAGCAGTCAGCAAAGTATCATAACCCCAGCAGTCAGTACTTAAGTGTGGTACAACCATTGAGTCGATGCCACTGCTGGAAGATAGTATCATAACCCCAGCAGTCAGCACTTTAGTGTTGTACAACCACTGAGTCGATGCCACTGCTGGTAGATAGTATCATAACCCCAGCAGTCAGCACTTTAGTGTTGTACAACCACTGAGTCGATGCCACTGCTGGTAGATAGTATCATAACCCTAGCAGCTAAGTGTTGACATGAAATATTATTGATAAGGTCATGTTTAAAAATCTAATGTTTTCAAAAGGAGAAATTTAAATATTAAGGTAAATAAACTAGAGGCTCTTAAGAGCCTGTGTCGCTCGACTTAGTCTATGTGCATATTAAACAAAAAACACAGATGGATTAATGACAAAATTGTGTTTTGGTGATGTAGATGTGTTTGTAGATCTTACTTTACTAAACATTCTTGCTACTTACAATTATCTCTATCTATAATGAACTTGGCCCATTAATTACAGAGGAAAATATTTTGTTAAAATTTACAAAATTTATGAAAATTGTTAAAAATTGACTGTAAAGGGCAATAACTCCTTAAGGGGTCAACTGACTATTTTGGTCATGTTGACTTATTTGTAGATCTTACTTTGGTCAACATTATTGCTGTTTACAGTTTATCTCTATCTATAATAATATTCAAGATAATAACCAAAAATGGCAAAATGTCCTTAAAAATTACAAATTCAGGGGCAGCAACCCAACAACCAGTTGTCCGATTCATCTGAAGATTTCAGGGCAGATAGATTTTGACTTGATTAACAATTTAACCCCTTGTCAGATTTACTCCAAATGCTTCGGTTTCAGGGATATAGGCAAACAATCTATATTTTACCCTATGTTCTATTTTTAGCCATGGCGGCCATCTTGGTTGGTTGACCGGGTCACCGCACACATTTTATAAACTAAATACCTCAATGATGATTGGGGACAGGTATGGTTAAATTTGGCCAGTAGTTTCAGAGAAGATTTTTTGTAAAAGATTATAAAAATTTACGAAAAATTGGTAAAAAAATGACTAGAAAGGGCAATAACTCCTTAAGGGGTCAACTGCCCATTTTGGTCATGTTGACTTATTTGTAGATCTTATTTTGCTCAACATTATTGCTGTTACAGTTTATCTCTATCTATAATAATATTCAAGATAATAACCAAAAACGGCAAAATTTCCTTAAAATTGCCAATTCAGGGGCAGCAACCCCACAACAGGTTGTCCGAATTGTCTGAAAATTTCAGGGCAGATAGACCTTGACTTGATAAACAATTTAACCCCTTTGTCAGATTTGCTCTAAATGCTTCGATTTCAGAGTTATTAGCTACAATCTCCATTTTACCCATATGTTCTATTTTTAGCCATGGCGGCCATCTTTGTTGGTTGGCCGGGTTACCGGACACTTTTTTTTTTACTAAGATACCCTAATGATGATTTTGGCCAAGTTTGGGTAAATTTGGCTGAGTAGTTTCAGATGAGAAGATTTTTGTAAAATTTAACGACGACGGACGACGGACGAAAGACGACGACAACGGACGACGGACACCAAGTGATGAGAAAAGCAGGTGAGCTAAAAAGGACAATAACATTTATCACTAGATTCAGGAAGCGTAATTTCATGATTTTCATCGGTTTATATATTAATGAATGAATGAATATTTTAATATTAAAGTGCGACCTGAATTATAACAAACAATTACATTCATACATACAAGTAACTTTCAGCCAGCCAAATAGGCTTATGATGCACTGTACATTGTGTATCATTATTGAAATAAAATAAATAAATAAATATAGTTCAAATTTACATGCAAATTATAGCAAGGCACGTTATCAGTTGATCACAGATTGTCTGATGGTAAAACAGTTCAAAATAAAGTAAGAAACAAGCTTGCTGTAATTACAAAATAAATGTTTTAATTTGATGTTCGCTGGTAGCGTAGTTAAGTCTATGTTGTACTTATCTCGGATATCATTAAATAATGTTGTTTGTAATAGCGTTCACAAAACAACAAATGATGGGATTCGTCCTTTATTGATTGAGACTTGCACATTACGAAATCTTCCCTTTTCGATCTTTAAATGTAAAGTTCCGCTTCGCACCCAGGCTATCACTGATCGTTGTGGTGATAAACACTTTTTCAAGTATGGCTCTACGTTGTAGTCAGTTTTATGTTTTTATATGTTCGGAATTTAGGCATATCTTCCAATGCATTTAGCCATTCCTGTTGATGCAGTTCAACGAGTTTGTTCTTAACACAAGATACGATATGAGCCGCAAAGTGGAAAGGGATTAATATAAGTTGCAAAACTTGTTTCCCAATCCACTATAAATAAATATGTTTAAACTAAACTAAACGATATGAGCCGGTGGTCGTCGTTCTGAGTTTTGATTGAAATACACATCTTGTAGACCACATTTAATCATTATTGTTTTTACATCATTACTCCATATATGCAGTAATGGAATAAGAGAGATTTTAAAAGTCGTTAACTTTATGTTTCACTAATTAATACTGCCGTGTTAATTGTAAGAACTAATAAGTAAAATACTAGTAACAAACAATACAAAACTCCGAGGAACGTTAGTCAAAACAGAAAGTCAAAATGAAAAGGCTTTAGCTCAAACACATCAAACAAATGGTTAACAACTGTTACATTCCCGACTTGGTACAGGCATTTTCTTGGTAAATTTTACCTGGATTAATACTAGATTAATCTCTCACTTGTATGACAGTCGCTTAAAATTCCATTAAATTGACAACGATGTGTGAACAAAACAAACAGATCTTTTAATACATGTCTACCTTATCTATCATAGCAATGATCACACCACGAGAATTTCTGGCTATGCTGGGCAAAACTGTGTTGGTGATTGGTGTTGGTGGTTATTGTCAACGATTTATTTGGGATGTTTATAAAGAATTCGGAATTAAGGTAAGTGGCATATGACAGTGGCTTTACATAACTTCCTTATTTTATGGTGTATGCTGATATACATTCTTCGTTTCCAATAGTTTATATTCATTTTCGAATTATTAGCGAATAACATCTTAACAGTACACGTTGAACATAAACATAATAAAAGCCACTTATCATTTAACCACATATATAAGAAGATGTGGTATGAGTGCCGATTAGAAAATAAAAGTCACCGGCATGCAAACGGGAAATTCAATAAAAAAACCCTAATTTTTAACACAACAATTTACGAAAAACTGATATGACAGACTGGTATCGTCAATGTATATCTGTTTCGTCTAACAGAAGTTCTTCTGGAAACTTTGTTTCTAAACAATGTCATAATATTTGTTCCTGTTGAAACAAATATTCGATACCCTTTATTCCGTTCCGTACGGAACAAATACTGTAATATTTGTTCCAATAGAATTAATATTACAGAATATTTCTTCCACTTGGAACTTATAAAGGAAGTTCTATTTCGTGACAGCATGAACCAATAACAACCATAGAACTTAAATCGTTCTGATCCATTCTATTTTATTCTATTATTATAGTCTATCCTGCATGACTAAGGAAAAAGCGACTTTTGTTTTTATTTCATTGTTGTTTATAATATATTTTCTACTGTAGATTGTTTTGGTTGACCCGGATGATAAAAACCTTGCCATTTCAAAGGTCACTTCATTCATTGAATACGACTTTCTGAGTCACCAAACGGACCAGGAGCATGCAACATGCATAATTAAAATTCTAAAGGAGAAAGGAATAACAATAGACGGCTGTGTTACATTTTTAGACACATGTGGCCCTTTAGCCGCAATCATTTGTCGCCAACAAAATTTATACGGCCCAGGACAAGAAGCAGCATATGTGGCTAAATATAAAGGTACGACCTATGAGGTTTTAAAAACAAAAGATCAGACAAAACAGTTTATAGTAAAATGTTACCAAATGAATACTATATTTGACATCGAAAGTGCATTTTCTTATGTTGGAGTTCCCGCCGTTATGAAACCGGAAAACGGATGCTGTGGTGCCGGTGTAAAACGTATTACAGATTTAAAGCAGTTCAAAGTGACTTATGAGAATGAAGCGTTAACACATGGAAACAATTTCACATTGATGGAGTTCATAGAAGGGACTCAGCATGGTATTGAACTTATATTATTTCAGAGAGAGCTCATTGCTTCGTTTGTAACCGACTATGGCCCAACAAGGAAGGATAGATTTACAGAAACCGCCGCCACAATGCCTAGCTGTCTATCAAAAGACGCAGTAGAAGAACTTGTGACTGCTGCACATAAATGTTGTATTGGTATAGGGTTGGTCGACGGGGTTTTCAACGTTGAAATGAAAATGACCTCTAATGGACCAAAGCTTATAGAAATGAATGCTAGAATGCCTAGTTTTTATATAAGGGACTGGGTATTGATATGCTATAGAATTGATCTTCTATTGTATACTTTCATGACTTGTTTAGGAATTCGACCAGAAATGACAAAACCGGTTTCAACTCATCAAATAATGGGCATAGCTTGTGTACCGTCTGTACACAAAGAACATTTGTCTAAGTCACAAACGGTTGATCTATTCAAAGATATGGATCAAAAGGGAATTATAAGTTATCACCAGTTAAGCAACAGTCTAGGCGAGTGTGAAAATGATGGCAATGAAATACCATTTTGTTCTCTTGCTGTCATAGATCAAGGTATCACAAAAACAAAAGAAAAACTATTAAAAGTTTGGAATTTAATAGGTTTCAACACGGACAGTTACGATGTTAAGTTGTTTTTACAACACTTTTAAAATAGAATAATTTTTTTATCTTTTCGAAACACTTCAATTTGTTCATTTGTACTTAAAACCATTATGTTCCTCCTTGGGATACATTTATACAAAAAAATAAATAGTAGCATGGCTGTATATATCACGTAAATGGTGAAATAGTTGATTTGACTGTAAAAACTGATAGTTTAGGAAGTCTTACCTAATTTGATAAATATTTCTCTGTCATTTATCACCTGACTCCTGTCTTGAGACAGACACAATCAAATGTTGCGGGTTAATTAAAATCATGTCAATATCCAGTCCTACTCCTTGTATCGGTATTGTAATATCAAAATATTACTTACTTTCTTTGAAAGAGATACAATAAATTAATGAGAAGGTGCTTGCATAAATTAAAAAAATGGCCATATGTGTCCCTCTGACAGCCGGAGTGGACACATGTGTTGTCTTTGGCACAGCCGATGTGGACACGGGTGTTACAGCCGGCAGCAATGTTTGTATGTGAGAAGAATAAACGATTATTAGTGACCTTTCATTTCCGGACTTTAATAGAATTAGGTATACAAACCCCTTTGTGCAGTTTTATGAAATAAGCCTTCGTCGTCGACGTGATTTTGCTATATATTAAAACATTTACCATAGACAATGATTAAAAAATATTGTGAGGTCATTTATAGCAGCAGTCCTTTTGCGCTAATTACTGTTTTTTAGGGGTATCATTTGCGCCAAATTTTGTTTTTCCAAATGTATCAATTGCGCCAATATTCGAAACTCATTTGCGCCAATTTACCTCTACACATATCTATCATAAATATTAATGATTAACATTTGGTGTTTATTCTTATGTTTGGCTTAAAAAGTATCATATGTTCGGAGATATTTCACCATGAAGATGAGCATCTGGAGAGAAATGACTTGAAGTGCATTAGACATTCCATATACAGAGAGAGAAGAAAACTTATTGCTTTGCTGAATGTTTAATACAAGATATGCCAAAAGAGAAGAAAATAGAAGCTTTTACTGATTATGTTTTAGCCACATATGTTGATGACACAGTGCTGTGTTCCCACCATCTATCAGTAATGGAACAGAAGTATTCCACAGGAATTATTATGAACTGTTTTATGCATTTCATCCTTTAATGTTTTTCTTTTTGGATAATAAAGTGAAGTTACAAGCTACTACATACATTAAATTGGAAAGTACCAATGCAGTAGTAGTAAGAAGAAAGTATGTTTCAGAAAAGGAAACATTAGCCGTGTAAACTGCCGGTTCCAAGTCCGAATAAAGGAGGAGGGGTAATTTATCTTCTAACTGGCGCAATCGTATGTTTTATTTTTGGCGCAAATGATACCATCTAATTTTAAAACAGGTGGCGCAAACGCTACGTAGCATTGGAGAAAAAAGTTGTGGCGCAAAAGGATGTATACGCATGGAAAAAAGTATTGCAACACCAAATTGAAATTCAAATTAAAAAAACACTTTTAATTTTTTTGTTAAATAATTTGTTGAAATAGAACTAATTAAACATTATTCAAATATCACCTGGGTTTAATCAATAAATATCGACTCTATAAGTTCTTATATGCACATCCAGCTACGGTACTCGTAAACACTAAAACAGCTGTTTTTATCCTCATTGTTTTCAACACTTAAAATAACCAAGTTTATAAATGTATGTGATTGAGACCTTGTAATTGCTCAACCAGGAAGGAAACCCATTGCAAACAATACAATCCTAAAAAGAGAGTGATGACCATACAGGAGCCTTTAAACAAGAACTGTTCGAGATTGGCTCATCGATACTGGTTATCGTGCGATAATACCATTTCGGGGACCTTTGCCTACGAACAGACACACAGATTCGCGTATCCAATATAGTGCAGAGCCCTTTAAACAGGCTAGGTTGGATTTTTTTCTTTTTACAGATAATATGTTAACAAATTTACTAAATTGTAAAATTGAACCTAGCTATCGCTCAGATCATTCTTTTGTAATTTTAGAGCTACAATTTAACCCATTTATAAGAGGTAAAGGACTGTGGAAATTCAATAATTCCTTATTATATGATCAAGAATATGTAAATATTGTTAAAGATAAAATATTTGATGTCAAGAAACAATATTGTGCACATGTTTATGATTTGGAACATATTGATGAAATTTATGATGAAAATTTACAACTTACTATAAACAAGCAATTATTTCTTGAGACTTTATTGATGGAAATCAGAGGAAAGACTATTTCATATGCAAGTTATAAGAAAAAAGAAAAGGATAAAAAGGTTCTAGATTTACAAAGGGAAATTGATTTATTAGAAGCAAATTTTAAGGAAGAATTAATAAATCAATTAAAAGATAAAAAACAAGAACTGGAGGATATAAGGAAAGAAAAGATGAAGGATAAATTAATACGTTCAAGGGTAAAATGGATTGAGGAAGGAGAAAAGCCAACTAAATATTTTTGTGGTCTTGAGTCAAAAAATTTTACTAGTAAAATTATACCAAAAGTCGAAACAGAAGATGGAAGGATTATAACAAAGCAATGTGATACATTTAAAAGAAACAAAAGTATTTTATGAAACATTATATAAAAATAGGGACTGTAGTTTAAATGGCTGTAAATTAGAACAATTAGAAAATGATTTAAAAAATTTAAATTTTGAAAAATTGACAGAGGATGAAAAAAATAATTTAGAAGGGGAGATAACTATAGCTGAGGCAGGTTTAACATTACATAAAATGAAAAATAATAAATCTCCTGGATCTGATGGTTTTTCGACTGAGTTTTTTAAATTTTTTTGGAAAGATTTAAAATATTTTATTGTAGAATCTCTAAATTATGGATTTCACATTGGATCATTATCAGTCACTCAAAAACAAGGTATTATCACATGTTTGCCAAAGGATAACAAGCCACGCCATTTTCTGAAGAACTGGCGCCTAATTTCATTATTAAATACAGTTTATAAAATTGGGTCAGGGGTGATCGCAAATAGATTTAAAAAAGTTTTAGATAAACTTATCAATTTAGATCAAACTGGCTTTATAAGTGGGCGTTATATGGGAGATAATATCCGACTTATATATGATATTTTGCAGTATACCGAGGAAAAAGATATACCTGTTTTATTACTGTTGATAGACTTTGAAAAAGCTTTTGATACAGTATCCTGGGATTTTCTTTTAGCAGTTCTGACTTTTTTCAACTTTGGGAATTCCATAATCAACTGGATAAAAGTACTTTACAATAATATTAGCTCTTCAGTCATTCAGGGTGGAAATTTATCAGAGTTCTTTGGTATTGGACGAGGCTGTAGACAGGGGGACCCATTATCACCGTACCTTTTCATATTATGTGCAGAGATTTTGGCAATAAAGGTTAGAGGTAATAAGAAAATACAGGGTATAGAAATTTCTCAAGTTGAACATAAACTATCTCAGTTTGCAGATGACACTTCTCTGATTTTAGATGGAAGTGAAGAATCTATGGAAGAAGCTTTATTAGAGCTAGATTGGTATGCGAAACTTTCTGGACTAAGGATAAATTTTACAAAAACTCAAGTAGTATGGATAGGAAGTAAAAAATACAGTAGAGAAATGTTATGCCAGAACAGAGATTTATCATGGGGGTCAACTTCTTTTAAGCTGTTAGGGATAAACTTTGATATTGATCTTGATAAAATTTTAAACTTAAATTATACTGATAGGTATCATCAGATAAAAAATTTGATAAATACATGGTCTAAAAGAAACTTAACAGTTATTGGTAAAATATCTGTGGTTAAAACTCTTATTCTTCCAATACTTAATCATCTCTTTTTAACATTACCAAACCCAAATGCTGAGATGATTAAGAAAATTAATGATGCTATTTATTATTTTTTATGGAACTCACCAGTTCATAGAGTTAAAAAAAGAAGTGTTACACATGGATTATAAGAATGGTGGTTTAAAGATGATAAATATTCATCTATTTATGATAGCTTTAAAATGTACATGGATAAGAAAATTGTTTAGTTCTAACTGTAAATGGTCAACTATTTTATTTACAAATATGGATAAAGAAAAATTGTTTAAACTAGGAAATAGTTACACAACAAATACTATTTCAAATGTCAAAAATAAATTTTGGATTGATGTATTTAAAGCATGGCAATATTTTGCAGATAAAGATATAAATTCTACATGGGAATATTTTCTTGCTAGTCCATTATGGATGAATAAGAATATAAATATCAACAATAAACATGTATTTTATAGAAGTTGGTATAATAAAGGTATTGTTTTTGTAAATGATGTGATTAGTAATAGTGGAAAGTTTCTCTCATATGGGAAAATAAAAGACAAATTTGATATTTCTGGGAATATAATGATGTATAATAGTATCATTTCAGCATTAAATAAGACAAAGAAGCTGTATTCAAGGGGAGATAATAAGCTCACAGAACCTTTTATTCCCTCTTTTGTTCAAACCATTTTAAAAAGGAAAAAGGGAACTAAAGATATATATTGGATGTTAATACCTAAAGTGGTTCCTAATGGGGAGAAAAAGTGGAATCAAATTTTGGAACTTAATGAATTGGAATGGAGAGAAATTTTCAAACTTCCTTTTGCAGTTACTAATAACACAAAATTACAATGGTTACAGTTTAGAGTAAATCATAGAATATTAGCTACAAACAAATTTTTGTGTATAATTAATGTCATAAATAGCCAGCTATGTAATTTTTGTAAGGAAGAAATAGAAACTATAGAACATGTACTATGGAATTGTGAAAATGTCCAGAATTTATTAGAAAAAATAGATATATGGTTTTTATCTAATGGTATAAGTATTTCATTCACCAAAAAGAATTTTTTGTTTGGTGATGTCTCACATGTATACAAGGGTGAAATTTCAAACCTGATTTTTCTGTGTCTTAAACAATATAGTTATAATACAAGATATTTCCAGAAAGTTTTATCAATTCATGCTGTGAAGAAAGTACTAAAAGATCTATATAATCTAGAGAAGTGTATAGCAGTAAGAAACAATAAACTTGAGAGTTTTAATAAATTGTGGATTCTATTTACTCATTTGTTTCAATTGTAATTAAAGTCCTATTATAATTCATATGTGAAAAAAATTATAGAATGTTAATTTTTGAACTATCAAAAAAGCTACATCAAATATTCATCAGAAAATTATATTTATTTTTATTTTTATTTTTTTTCTGTATTAATTTTTTCTTTTTTTTTTCTTTATTTTAAATTTTGATTAATTTAACCTCAAATTTTCCATTCTTAAAAAAACGAAAAAATCTTGAATATCTGTATGTTTGTTAAAATGATTATTCTAATATGATGAATTCATGTATTTGTGGTCCTTATTTTTGAACTTTTATTATGTTATTTTTTATTGCAAATGAAAAATGTTGTATTATATTGTAACTACAGCTGATATATTTTTTTGTAAAATGAACTAACAAATACTAACACATATATATTTACAGGATCTATTGCTAACATTAACGAGGCCGGGATAAGGTACCGGTATTCGATGTTTTCATTACTAACAAATGTACAGATTTCAATAAAAAAAATGAAAATTAAAAAAAAAAGAAAAAAAAATATAGTGCAGAGCTCGCCAAAGTTGGAAATTATCGTCGTGGAGGAAGATCCATTGTTCCAATGGAATTCGGTTTATCTTCCTTGGCCCAATCGTAGTCCGAATTTGAACCATATCGAGCATATATGGTACACTTTTGGGCGTAAAGTGCACGAAAGGATATCCCAGTTCAAACACGTCATGAAATAAACAATACCCTTCGTCAAGAATGGTTGGTGCTACCTTAGCAACAAATTAGTCGACTTATGGCAGGAATCAGAAGACGTTAAGATGCGGTTATCCGTTTGAATGGAGGCTGCGCACAAAGTACTAATTCTCTAGCGTATAACGATCAACCATGATGTTAACAATCATCTAAAGATTAATTTTGAAATGTCTGACATTGTAAAGTTCGACTACAGCAAAAGTTGTAAAATGCATTTTTTTGTACCAAAAACACTTCATTTTGTTATAAAAATTTTGGTTAGATAAAACTTTTTTTTTCATTAATTTTTTGTTTGTTTTAATGCCAATGTCATCATTAACTACGTTTCAATATTATTTTACAAATATTTTATCATATTCCATCCAAAATAAGAGACTGATTTTTCAAGTTTTAAAAAATCAAGGTGTTGCAATACTTTTTTCCATGTGTATATTTTTGGCGCAAACGGATCTCTCCCTAAAAAAACCATTTATAGTTTGATTAATCAATTTGGTATCAGTAGAAGCAAATTTGTCACAAATACATATTTTTATTATATATTCGTTGTGAAACGTCCTCATTTTTTGATGATATAAACACAAGTATTTTTTGGGTCATAAAATGTGATATTATATTTCAACATTATAAATTTGTAAAAATATATTATACACGTCCACATTAGGTGTAAAAAAAACCAAATGAGTACAAAATTGTGACCAAATAAACACTCCAGACATTTCTGTGTCTTTCAACATGAGACTTGTTAACAACAAATGCCAGCAAATACTTTTTTTAGAATATATGTGTGATAATATGAACTAGATAGTTAAAAATGGTAAGTTGAGAATACCTTAAATACAGTGTTTCCTCGACTGTTTCGGCGCTGTTCCCGACAATCTCCAGGTTAATCAGGCTCAGCCAGAAACAAACAGGTAGCTCTTTCACTGCTCTTCCCTCTTCCTCCATACCAACCAGAAGCTTCCTCCGCCTGTCTCCCAACTTTCCTACCAAGCTTCTTCCAAGTTTCCTTCTATGGCTTGCATCTGCTGACTGCCATAATGGTTGCTGAATATTGTCAAAACCAAGTCGTCCTGATGTTACCACTCCAACTAGGTCTCTATGTCTTAATATGTTCTCTGCATCTTCAACAGCGCTCTTAGCCACCCATTTCCTTAATGTCCTGACATCAACATTTGCTTCTTTCACTTTGTCATCTTCAGTGTCTCTTAACATCATGACTTGTCTGGTTTTGGTGACTTTAAACTCCTCTATAATAGACAGTGGTAGTCGAAGTTTTGAACTGGTGGTGTACAAACCAATGCTGCTTAACCTCTTTGGAACCTCTAAACCATTTACGTAAGTGTCTGTTGAACATCCTCTCTAAACTTTAAACTTTGGTTAGAGGTACTTCGTACATTAACAGAGGCCATATTAT
The DNA here is from genome assembly GCF_963676685.1 of Mytilus edulis. Taxonomy (NCBI): domain Eukaryota; kingdom Metazoa; phylum Mollusca; class Bivalvia; order Mytilida; family Mytilidae; genus Mytilus; species Mytilus edulis. Next base: position 3,622,787 of record NC_092344.1, read on the forward strand.
CCTTGGTAATATTCCATGCTGATAGCACCACGCCTTGTACTTCACAGGAAAATAAGACTTGTCAATAGTGTCCACTTTCCTGCTTGTGATACCATATCATCTGCACTTTCTCTGTCTTTAAAGGAGTCTCAAAACCACTTCCCCAAGCTTTTGACTGGTTTCTCCATGATTGTTGGAATGATATCTCCTCCAATTCTGATCTTTCTATTCTGCACATTTCCTTTCTTTAATATACGACTCCTTAACTTTGAGGGATTAAACTTCATCCGTGCCCAGTCTATGAGCTCACCCATATCTTGTAACATCCACATGCCTTCAAGAACTCACTATGCTGTTTTTGTGATGTCATCCCTGAATGCTCTTGTTGGTGACTGACTGACCCCAGATGACATTACAGGTCCTTTGCACATCTTCTCGGCTGAGTTTACTAGTAGATTCATTGCAGTTAAGAATAGAACTACTGATTTGGTAAATCCTGTAACGATTCCCACTTTTAGTTTTTGCCACGCTGTTGTGTAATCTGTATCTGTAAACCTCATTATACAGTTGTTGAAATAGTACTGAAGCGTTTCTCTTACCACAGCAGTTGTGTGGCATATCTTGAAGGTTAAGTCTACTAGCTTGTGTGGTATATTTCCGTAAGCGTCTGCCAGGGTTAACCACATGATAGTCAAATTGCAGTTTGTTCTCTTTGGCTTCCTAGATAATCTTTGTTAAAACGCTTGCATGTTCGAGGCACCCTGTTACTCCAAATTTCTGGACTGAGGTGTCAATATAGTTGTTCTCAAGCATATATGTTGTTACCGTTTCCGCCAAGATTGCAAGACAAACCTTTCCCTCAACACTGAGAAGTGATATGGTCCTAAACTGCCTCGGCTCTCTAGAATCTTCCTCCTTTGGAATAAAACAACCATCTTATTTTAACCGCTCATCTGGTAACCAATATTTCTCCATATTACTTTTATGAGTCTTCATACTTGTTGTGCGAGGTTTGGAAAGTTCTTAAAAACTCTGTATTGAATACCGTTTGGTCCTGGTGCTGGTGCTGATGCTGCTCTCGCTTTTTTAAAAGTTGACATCATTTAATGAAGTTTGGATTATGACATATCAAACTCTATTGTTTTACCAATCTGTTTTGGTCTCTAAAATCTTTATCTCTGTCTAGATCACTGTGAGTATCTCTCGAACATTGTTCAACCTCATATCTAAAACCGGCCTGATCTTTTATCTCCAAGGAGTTTTTTTACAGCTGTAAATTGTGAACTCTTTCTTGCTCTTTCCCTTTGGTTTTTTCTATGGTTCCCTGTTCTCCTCCGTGTTTGTATTCTTTCTCTTTAATGACTTTTGTTCGTGTGCTTTTGCTTTCTTGAAGCACTTTGTTAAGTTGCGTTGTTCTCTTCTCAGTTTAGCAATTTCACCTACTCTTCTCTTCTCTTTCATGGCCTGACTTTTACCTTTTTTCTGTTCTTCAATTCCAAACCTGTCTTTCCCAATTGCGTTGATAATGGTACTCATTGCTTTAATCTTAGTCTACATCTCCTGAACATGCATCAAACTGGATCCACTCTTTTTTTTAAGCTGCTGTTGTCCACTTAATTCGTGGAGTAGGTGGGTCTTCTTCTTTCCCTTGGGGTTTCTCTCCTTCTTCTGACTGTTAAGATCCATTCTTAACTGATCATGAGCTTCGTTTTCTCCCATGAGTTCCTCCACTTGTACATGAAAGTTTTGAACACTGTGGTGTGTTTCCTGGTTCATCTCCTCCCCCATCTCATCAGGTTACTATTTGCGTCGTTCCAGAATTGGTGTCACTGAACAGCCATCTTTGTGCAATGAATCTTAAGTCCTTTAATTTGCTTAAATATCTTCCAACAACTACAAACTCTAGATATGTCCATTTCCTGTCTCGTTGTGCGTGTTTCAGTTCCAGTTGTTTCCGTTGTCCCTCCTGTTGTTCGTTCATCCTCCCACGCTCTCGCACGACCAGGGAGTGTCTTATTATATATCTGTCCATAGCATGCTCTAGACTCTCCATTGCTGAAGTTAACCCAGGTCTACCAAACCGTTGTATGTCTTGGTACCGATCTTCCTCGGTTGCCAACAGTCTTTCCTTGTTGTCACCATCCTATCTATGGTTGCCAATTAGTTTTTCCGAATAGTCAAGTGAGTCTCCAGATGTTTGAATACCTTAAATACAGTGTTCCACTGCTCAGCTGGTTCCTTCATCAGGTGGACCCCAAGGCTCTCCAAAATGTCTGAGAAACAAAGCCTCTATAGCCTACCTCCACTGGAAAATACCATGTTCTCCTCATGGATGTCTGTTATCAATTCCTGGTACTTCGCTAGCTTTTTCTCATAGGCTACTTCCAGTCTTGTTTCCCATGGCAATGTAAGCTCTACAAGAATGACCTGTCTGCTGATTCTGGTCAACAGCACAATGTGTGGTCAGAGGCTTGTTGTTATAACCTCTCTAGGGAATGTGGTCTTTCCCCAAACATCTGCTTGCATCTCCCAGTCATTTGTTGTTGCTAGGATACCTCTGGCTTTGCTGTATGTGTTTTTGGATGACTCTCCACCTCCTTTGATGAAGTTGATGAACTTTGGGCCCTTCTCTATCTTAGTCTTTTTCCTCCTTTGTGTGTCCAAGACTGCTGCTTTCTCTCGAAGGACTTGGTCATGGCGCCATGTATATCTGCTATCCTCCAGAGCTGTCCTGGAAGACGACACAACATGCTCTAGATTTGCTGGCTTAACGCACAACTTACAACTAGGGTTTTTAATCAGTTTCCACATTGTAAGGTTTCTGGGTGTTGGTAGAACATCGTATACCACTATAGTAATATGTATTGCATAACGCTGCGCAATAGTCTTTTGCAAGATTAAAATGATCTTTTTGCTATTGGTCTTGTTTTTGGATACGACATAATAAAAGTTTCTTATTTAGGGAAGACTTATGTAGAAACTAACGTTTCAACTGCCTCAGTCAAAGTTGACCTTCGATGGATTTGGTTATTTTTTATAAGGTAGTATGTTATCATATAGCTCTTAATCTGTTTTGGTTCTGTGACATCTTTGGTTTTCAAATATTCAGCTTTAAGCGTTCCTGGTGAAGTTAAATTCAAGAAAAGCGCTTCATAACTTGTTGTTTTTTTATTTTTACCAGACATAAACAAGTTATGACATTGCATTTTATAATTCTGACATCAAGAGGGTTAAAACGAGTTATTATTGGCCATACGTATTGCCATGTTATATGTCGTGGTTAAATAAATAAGATATTTTACTGACAATTCATTAAAGGTTCTAACAAAATCTTAGTCTGATGTGATTATGATCTTATTTGATGCATGATTTGTTTAGCTGTTTCGTTTGTCTTTCTCCTTATGATTGTTTGATTGATTTGTGTTTAACACCACTTTCAAAACTATGGTGCTATTGTGCTAATTCGAAGCGGTAATGTTTTACTGGCGGAGGAAGCAGTAGTGGCCGGAGAGAATCCTCGGTCTTCGGTAGGAAAACTGACAAGCCTAGTCAATTAAGATTGAATTCAAGCCTTACTCGTCATGATCTTTCTGATGAGTTTTCAAATAAATAATGATTTATACGCGAAACCGTTTTTACACATAAATAAACAAATATATTATGCTTTAGGGCACTTTATATTTTCAAAAATCGGTCAATCTAATTAAAATATTGATCTCTGATTACGTTATACTTCATATGTAGTATAACGTAATCAGAGATCAATATTTAATTAGATTGAAAATCGGTGTTATAATGAATTCCCCTAAAAGAAGACAACTTAATACACTATCCTCGATGTTGACTAATATACATGAATAAACGGAATCAATTCATGATAAATAACGCAAGGAGTGCAATGACAGTCTTTTGCTTCAAGTCTGTGTTTGTATACCTTTGTTTTTAAATTTAATTCTTTATTTATTTAAAGAGGATTGCCAACAGCCAGAGGCTACGCGTGGATCTCCTCAATTTGTATACTGTTGTTTGTCTTTTATTCTTTTTCATTGCCATGGCATTGAACGTTAGCATATCCCTTTGGTATCTTTATGAGTCTTAAACCTGGGGAACAGCAGTTGATCCTCAATATTTACATATCCCAACAATATTGTACTGTGTATGTAGATGTATGATAGTCCTAGGTTTATACACACATGCAAGAGTAAACAAATTGTGTTAAATTTAACTCTGAAATCTAAAAGTAATTAAGAAATTTAGAAGTCCACCAATTCCAATTAAGTAAAGTTTCGAGAAAAATCGATCTATGAATACTCTGGTAAGCTTACAACATATAAAACCAAAGTATGGTGTATGATGTGACCCAGCAAACCCACAACATTTTCATATCAAACTAGAGGCCCCCAAGAGCCTGTATCGTTCTGATTTTACATTGGTTTGGAAATCATGTAAAAATAGATTAAAATCATAACAGCTACCCTAATAATGATTGAGGCCAAATTTGATTGAATATTTACACTGTAATTTAATCAAAAGCATTAGACTTTTGTAAATATAAAAAAGAAGATGTGGTATGATTGCCAATGAGACAATTGTCCACAAGAGACCAAAATGACACAGACATTAACAACTATAGGTCACCGTACGGCCTTCAACAATGAGCATAGCCCATACCGCAGTAGTCAGCTATAAAAGGCCCCGATATGACAATATAAAACAATTCAAACGAGAAAACTAACGGCCTTATTTATATAAAAAAAATGAACGAAAAACAAATATGTAACACATAAACAAACGACAACCACTGAATTACAGGATCCTGACTTGGGACAGGCACATACATAAATAATGTGGCGGGGTTACAGAAAGTATCAATACATTAATTGAAATTGAGTAAATGACTTTATGAAACAAAGACAAATCAAATATAAAGTAACAACACTTGGTCAGCACCACAAACAATCATACCATGTTCGGTTTTACTCCATTAAGCGTTTTTCTAGAAGACGGCTTAATATGACGTCCATTATCACTGAACTAGTACACATTCTTGTTTAGGGGCTAACTGAAGCACACCTCCGGGTGCGGGAGTTTCTCGCTCTATTGAAGAGCATTAGGCATTTGTCTGCTCTTTGGTCGGGTTGTTGTCTCATTGACACATTCCCCATTTCCATTCTCAATTTTATTGTATTAGATTTGTATTTCCCATAGGGTCCAAGTCCCCCGTTGGCAGTCATCTTGGTTGATAGATTTGCTTGGTCAACACCTCAAATGGAACATTCATTCAATGTTTGGTTTCATTTCATTCAGTGGTTCTCCAAAAGAAAACATTTATATGTATTTACCTTAGGGTGCTATGTTAAATTAAGTCCTGGCGGCCATCTTGGATAATTGATCGCCTACAAAATTACAACACGTGGTCAGCACCCCATAAGTTCTATAAAAGAAAACATCTGTATGTATTCCCCCCGCCATGTCCCTCCCTGGTGCCCATCTTGGATGATAGATCGGCTTCAATACAACAGCACTTATTCAGCACCCCATAAGGAACATTCATGCCATGTTTGGTTTCATTCCATTCAGTTGTTCTCTACAAGAAAACCAGATGCTCCGCAGAGCGCAGCTTTATACGAACGCAGAGGTCGAACACTGAACAGTTGGGGCAAGTATGGACACTACATTCAAGCTTGATATAGCTCTGAATTTGGATTGTGATTAAATAGTTGACACAGCATAGATTTCTGACACAGAATGAATGTGGTCTAATAAACTTAACATTTTTTTGTTTGCTTTTGTGCAATACACTATGCTGTTGAATATTAATCGCCTCAAAACAAATATTTGAAGAAATTTTCTTTTTAATTTCTGAAATCTGAAATGAGAAAAATCGTATTTTTTTCACCTACCCTTTTCCCTTATTTCAAAAATAATCTCAATTCAAATTTGTAATGGAATTTCCAACAATAACTACTCATTTAAATTCATCATAAAATATTAAAATATAAAAAGACATACAGTCATGGTTAAAATTAATATATTAATAAATTGTAACTTCTAAAAATAAATTTACAGCTAATGATCTCAAGATAATAATATTTTCTTAATTATTATATGTATTTAAATCACAGTATTTGATGTTTCTAGAAACAGTTTAAAAAAATTCATACTAGAACTAGCAAAAAAATAGCAAAGAGTACCAACATAAAGAAATAAAGCTAAAGTAATTGTCCATTAACCAGGAAACCCTTGTTTTCTCCTTTTTTTGTCCCTAATTCATAAACGGATTGAGTCATAACTCCACAACTCTAATCCTATCCATCCTTTTGTGGTGTGGAAACTTGTGATACAATTTCAGGCATTTCTATACACTTCCACAAGTTATTGTCTGGACACAAGAAAAATGCTTATTTGGGCCCCTTTTATACCCCTTATTTCTAAACCAAAGGGACCATAACCCCCAAAATCAATCCAAACCTTCCTTTTTGTGGTTTCAAACTTTGCGTTTAAATTTGAAAGATTTATATTTACTTATACTTAAGTTATTTGCAAATTTCCAATTATGCTAAAATTATTGGCAAATTTCCAATTATACATAAGTTATTGGAAAATTTCCAATGAAGTTTATTATACTGAAGTTATTGGCAAATTTCCAAAGAAGTTTATTAATACTGAAGTTATTGGCAAATTTCCAATGAAGTTTATTAATACTGAAGTTATATATATTGACAAATTTCAAATACACATATTTAAAAGCAGTGTGAAGTAGTTCAAATATTACTTTTGGATTACCTCCCTTACACTGCTTTCAAATTGTCTTAACTGTCCTCTCACCAGAAAAAAAACCTTGTTTTCCCCCTTTTTATGCCCCATCACCTACGATAGTAGAGGGCCATTATGTTTTCTGGTCTGTGCGTCCTTCCGTCTGTTAGTCCGTCTGTCCGTCCGTTCGTTCGTTAGTCCGTCTGTCCATCCGTTCGTCCCACTTCAGGTTAAAGTTTTTGGTCAAGGTAGTTTTTGATGAAGCTGAAGTCCAATCAACTTGAAACTTAGTACACATGTTCCTTATGATATGATCTTTCTTATTCTAAAACAAAATTAGACTTTTGACCCCATTTTCATGGTCCACTGAACATAGAAATTAAAAGTGTGAGTTTCAGATTAAAGTTTTTGGTCAAGGTAGTTTTTGATGAAGTTAAAGTCCAATCAACTTAAAACTTAGTACACATGTTCCCTATTGGTTGATCTTTTTACTTTTAAGGCCAAATTAGATTTTTTACCCAATTTCATGGTCCATTGAACATGGAAAATGATAATGCGAGTGGGGCATCCGTGTACTTTGGACACATTCTTGTTTGCTCCTAATTCATAAATGGTGTGAGCCATAACCCCCTAAAGTCAAACTTAACCATCCCTTAGTAGTATGGAATCTTGTGGTATAATTTCAGAAAGATTCATACACTTTTACACAATTTATTGTCTTGAAACTACAACCAGATGCTCCGCAGGGCGTAGCTTTATACGACCGCAGAGGTTGAACCCTGAACGGTTGGGGCAAGTATGGACACAACATTCAAGCTGGATTCAGCTCTAAATTTGGATTGTGATTAAATAGTTGACACAGCATAGGTTTCTGACACAGAATGAATGTGTTCTAATGAACTTAAAATTTTTGTTTTCTCTTAGAGCAATTCACTATGCTGTTGAATATTAATCCTCTCAAAAAAATGTTTGAAGAAATTTTCTTTTTTATTTATGAAATTTCAAATGAGAAAAATTGAACCCAATTTTTTTAATCACACCCCCCTTTCCCTTATTCCATACTAATCTCAATTAAAATTTCTAATGGAGTTTGCAACAATAACTACTCATTTAAATACATCATAAAATATTAAGATGTAAAAAAACTGCTTGTTATCACTGAATGGTAAAGATTATTTTAATTTATCAGTTGGTAGTAAAAAGTGAATATACATTGTATATTGTATATAACAAAGATTTAAGTTGATTCTGGACAAAGAAAGATAACTCCAATTAAAAAAAAATCTTGCTATTGCACAATATTTTGCAATTAGATATTTCTTGCTTACTATTCTGGACAAAGAAAGATAACTCTAATTAAAAACAAATTTGCTATTTCACAATATTGTGCAATTAGATATTTCTTGCCATTGCGCAATACTGTGCAATTGAAAAGACTTGCTATTGCACAATACTTAATATAATAATTTTAGATCCTGATTTGGACCAACTTGAAAACTGGGCCCATAATAAAAAATCTAAGTACATTTTTGGATTCAGCATATCAAAGAACCCCAAGATTTCAATTTTTGTTAAAATCAGACTAAGTTTAATTTTGGACCCTTTGGACTTTAGTGTAGACCAATTTGAAAACAGGACCAAAAATGAAGAATCTACATACACAGTTAGATTTGGTATATCAAAGAACCCCATTTATTCAATTTTTGATGAAAAAAGTTTAATTTTGGACCCCGATTTGGACCAACTTGAAAACTGGGCCAATAATCAAGAATCTAAGTACATTTTTAGATTCAGCATATCAAAGAACCTAACTGATTCATTTTTTGTCAAAATCAAACTAAGTTTAATTTTGGACCCTTTGGACCTTAATGTAGACCAATTTGAAAACGGGACCAAAAGTTAAGAATCTACATACACAGTCATGACAGTTAGATTCGGCATATCAAAGAACCCCAATTATTCAATTTTGATGAAATCAAACAAAGTTTAATTTTGGACCCTTTGGGCCCCTTATTCTGTTGGGACCAAAACTCCCAAAATCAATACCAACCTTCCTTTTATGGTCATAAACCTTGTGTTTAAATTTCATAGATTTCTATTTACTTAAACTAAAGTTAATGTGCGAAAACCAAGAATAATGCTTATTTGGGCCCTTTTTTGGCCCCTAATTCCTAAACTGTTGAAACCAAAACTCCCAAAATCAATCCCAACCGTTCTTTTGTGGTCATAAACCTTGTGTCAAAATTTCATAGATTTCTATTAACTTAAACTAAAGTTATAGTGCGAAAACCAAGAAAATGCTTATTTGGGCCCTTTTTGGCCCCTAATTCCTAAAGTGTTGGGACCAAAACTCCCAAAATCAATACCAACCTTCCTTTTGTGGTCATAAACCTTGTGTTAAAATTTCATAGATTTCCATTCACTTTTACTAAAGTTAGAGTGCGAAAACTAAAAGTATTCGGACGACGACGAAAAAATGCTTGTTTTTTGCCCCTTTTTGGCCCTTTATTCCTTGACTGTTTGCACCATAATCCTTACAAGAAATCCCAACCTTCTACTTATAATATTAAACATTGTGGTACAATTTCAGAGCAATTGAAATACTTATACACAACTTATTGTCCTGAAACTAGATATTAGAAATACTTGTTTTGGGCCCATGTTGGCTAAAGGCTATCTCGAATGATGTATCACCTACAAAGCTACAAAACTTGGTCAGCACCTCATTAGAAACATTCATGCTATGTTTTATTTTATTCTATTTTTTGGTTTTATCAAAGAAGACATTTGTTTGTATTACCCACAGGTTCCTTTGTTAAACTAAGTCGGGGCCCTCTCTGACAGCCATCTTGGATGATGGAATGGCTTTAAAGTAAACACATTTGGTCAGCACCTCATAAGGAACATTCAAGCCATGTTTGGTTTCATTTCATTCAGTGGTTCTCTTAAAGAAGACATTTGTATGTATTGCCATAGAGTCCTATTTTAAACTTAGTCCCCCGCTGGGGCCCTTCTTGAAGATAGATGGCTTAAAAAGTAAACACATTTGGTCAGCACCTCATAAGGGATATTCAAGCCATGTTTGGTTTCATTCCATTAAGTGGTTCTCCTAAAAGAAGTTTAAAATGTAAAAAGTTAACGAAGATGGACATCATACACAAAGTCATGAGAAAAGCTTGCTTGGTACTTCGGGCCAGGTGAGCTAAAAAGGAGTTTTGTATTACAACAAGAGGGTTAACATTTGTGGAAGAATCAAGATGTAAATTGTCTCTATATACATATTTATATTAAATAACACATTTATCAATTTTCAGTAACTTTATTCACAATATTCTCTTCTCTATCTCACCACTTAAAGGCAATAGAAATCCATGAAAACAAAAACATTCAACAACAAAATCAACAAATAACAAAAACTATAATAAATAATAATTAATGACACTAAAGAAATAAAGATGTTAAAAAAGTGTAAGAATCAATGAAATATTTAAAATGACCAATGATGACAAAAAGCACCTGTTACTTTTAATAGCATATAATACAATTAACCATTTATAATACACCTGTCTAAACAATTAGCCCTTTAAAATCTCATAAGTAATAAAACATTATTGAGAGAAGAAGCATTTACAGACTATACAAATGACAAAATAATTCATGTAACTAGTGAAAATAACAACATTAATAACTCTGTATTTTGACAAATTAATTCTAGAACTATGAAGGTTCAATTCAAAGTCAGGACTTTCAAGAATGTATCTATAATGGTTTTAATGTCAGTTTCTAATGATTAAATTACTAAGTTCCTGTATTAAAGTTAAACTCAGGACAAAAATATCTTAAAAACTAATGGAGGGGCGTCTTAAAAAAAAATCAAGCAAGAATAAGTTATTTCAAAATATCAACTAAAGCAACTTAACTTATAAGTCTATAGATATAGCACAAAATAACAAAATTATATTATTAAAAGTCACATATCCCTGGACAGACAATCTTCATATAAATAGGGTATAGGTGAGTTTTAAAGTTATATAAGTAGATTATAAGGACAGAATAAAATGCAAAAATATCCTTTTTTAAAAATGCCGCATTTCCTGTGATTCACATTACATTTCAATGAAAAAGTCACATTAAAACCCAAAAATTGACACAGAAGCTGGCAATATGTCTAACATTTGATTTATTTCTATAAAAACTATACAGAACATACAGGGTCTGATTCTACTGAAATAGATAATGGGTTGGTATCTTCAGTGTAATACATTTATTGATGCTCAAAATTCTCAAACAAGAAAATTTTATACTTTAACTTAACTCAATCGTTTTTTTCTTCATTTGATACTGCTATCAAGCATGTGACGTTCTACTGGTTGACACTGGCCATAGAATCCGAAGAAAACATAACAAAGTGTTAACCTACCTGCTTATTAACAGACAGGGCATAAAAACAATAATTTTAGTAATACATGTATTTCATTAATTACTTAACATACCTATCACTGAATACAATTCTATTAATCTTTAGTAAGATGTCTTCACTTAAGAGAAGCCAAACTATGTGCTTATATTCTTCCTGTTTGAACTAAATACCTGATACCATATATAATTTAAAGCAAACGTAACTACATGATCATATTCACATGATTCACTTGCAACTAAGTGAAACTGTTGAAAAGGACTAAAACATGTTTCATATTAATGTAAGAAGACTAAAACTTTGTATGAGAATAATAACTAGAAGAAGAAGAAGAAATCCTACAAATGTCTCCCAATGTCAAAGAGGCCACATAAAACAAAAAAACCCAGAAGAATTGGATAACATGAAACAGTTGTTCTCCCTTCTTTGAATGGAAGATATTTATACAAAATATAACTTTGAATTGAAACAAGAGTGCACACACTGAAATGTTTCGCCTTCTTTACTATCAATGATATTATGTTGATAGTCCTAAATATAAAGCTTTACAACTATCACATAAATTTAACATGATCAAAGAAAATGAGGTCAAGGTCATATAAACCAAACAAGAAATACATGTACACCTCACAATCATTCAATACACTATGACTAAATATAGTTGACCTATTGCTGATAGTCTGTAAGAAACAGACTTAACCATGAAAACTAAACATTGACCAATGAACCATGAAAATGAGGTCAAGGCCAGATGAACCATTCCAGGCAGACATGTACAATATATAACATTTCTATGCACCAAATATAGTTGTCCTATTACATATACATGTAGTATAAGAAAAAAAAACCAAAACTCAAAAACTAAACTTTGACCACTGAACCATGAAAATGAGGTCAAGGTCAGATCACACCTGACATCAAGACATGTACACCTTACAATCATTCCATACACCTAATATAGTAGACCTATTGCATACAGTATAAGAAAAACACAACAAAACACAAAAACCTAACTATAACCAATGAACCATGAAAATGGGGTCAAGGTCAGATGACCCCTGCCAGTTGGACATGTACACCTTACAGTCCTTCCATACACGAATATACTAGACCTATTGCTAATAGTACTTAAGATTTGGTCTTAACCACCAAGACTTAACCTTGATCACTAATGCATGAAATGAGGTTGAGGTCAAGTGAAAACTGTCTGATATGCATGAGGAACTTGCAAGGTATGCATATACCAAATATAGTTATCCAATTACTCATAATAAGAGAGAAATTAACATTACAAAAATTCTTAACTTTTTTATCAAGTAGTCACTGAACCATGAAAATGAGGTCAAGGACCATGGACATGTGACAGACGGAAACTTTGTAACATGAAGCATCTATGTACAAAGTATGAAGCATCCAGAATAAAATGACATTCATAATAATTTATCTCAACCAAAAAAGTACTACATATTATTAAAGTTTAAAGCTTACCAAACTATATATGATCTTATTCACTTAAAATAAATACAAAATATCACAAAATGGAAACACAGAATGACATTATAACTATTTAATGACATTGTAACAATTTTATGACATTGTAACTGTTTAATGACATTGTAGCTGTTTAATGACACCTAACTGTTTATATATATATATTTCATACCAATATTTATATTCTGTAACATTGTGACATAAACACTAGTATAAAATTCATCCATATGTAATATGTATCTTCCAAATTAATTGAATTTGGACAATGATAAAAGGTCTTTCTAATCAATTGCAAATAAAAATATATTTGGTTAAGGCTAATTCAAGCCATTGACAGGTTACCTCAAAGAGAGGAAACTTGACCTTGACTTGACAAAAATTGACAGGGGTAACACTTAATGACTCATTGGCTTACAGCAGAAATATTTATAAACATGCAGACAGAAATTGAGAATTTAGAAAATATATCAGAAGATGACTTTATAAAAACTAAATATAATATATTATTGCATAGCAATATAATATTCCTATAGAAAGTAACCAAAAGTTAGAGTGCAATAAATTCCAATATTGCACTAGTGCAATAAATCTTCAAAATTCATGACGTCATCAACGACAAAATCTTAGCTTAAACCAACTTTTACTTTTAAATATTATATTGCTATACAATAAAAGGGTTATTGCATGAATATTGGGGAATATTGTCCCTCTCAGAACATATATTGCTCTCGCAAGCTCGTGCAATATAAAATTCTACTCGGGACAATATATTCCCCAATAATCATGCAATAACCCTATAATACTATTTTTTTTTCACTGATTTTTTTATTGTCTGAATGTAGCGAAACACTGATAAAAAGTAAAATCACAAAAATACTGAACTTAGAGAGAAAAATCAATTCGGAAAGTCCATAATCACATGGCAAAATCAAATAACAAAACGCATCAAAAAAGGAATGGACAAGAACTGTCATATTCCTGACTTGGTAAACTGTGTCTTTAAAATATTACATCACTGATTACAATTACATATAAATGATAATTACACACCCATACCATACAAGATGTACAATAACAAAATGTTAGAGTAAGTTCAGTAAGGGCCCTGATGAAAAGACTTCTCAGAATGTGATAATGTTTAAAAGAACTTATCGAACCTACATGTTGTATTGATTTTCAGTGAAAGCCCAATGCTATATAAGATATTTAAAACTAAAATCTAATTAATAAATAACATCTATCAGGATCCATTCTTTAAGTGTCTTTGGTAATGCTAATCCAGGAACGACTTCATTCATATTATTATTTAATAACCGTCTAATGTAAATGCGACAATGTTCCTTTAGGGAGCATGGATTACTGCACCTGTTATATACATAGTCCAACAATTCTGGATGTCGTTCCTCCATTTTGATGTATATATGTTGCCTAAATGATTTATCTTCACTGGCATTGTATCCCTCTGATAGAAGATATTTAACCATAGTGGGGTTATAGTTTGTACATGCCAGACTAAGTGGTGACAGATAGGAGGAGGAATACATTTTGCAACCAGCTAAAATTAAAGTTTTCACATGGTCAATTTTCCCTTCCTGAACAGCTAGAAGATAAGGTGTTTCACCAATTTGGTTCTTTTTATGAATGCTTGCTCCAGCTGCTATTAAACTTTTAACTATCCTAAAGTCATTAACTTGAACTGCATAGTGCAGAGCTGTTTCACCTTCAAATGTTGGACTGCAATGACACAGAAAAGATGGATACACATTTTCGTTTAGTTTATATCTCTTTAAAATATGTGAGCATTGCAACCCTAAATGACCAGGTCATTTGCACAAGACTTTTTTTCAATAAAAACAAAGTAAAAGCAAGAAACTATTAACATTTAACAATCGCACAAAAGCAAGAAATGAATGTAACACTAAGAGATATTTTAATTATCCTCTACATTTTAGTCTAATCTTGCTGCTTATTTCTTTTAGTGTAGAGAAAAGTTTTGTAATTGAGATTTTAAAGCACACTGTCACACTTACATGTCTATGGCTACATTCTTTTGAATCAACAGATCAACAACTTCTTTTTGTTCTGATAGAACAGCTAACTGTAAGGCGGTCTGTTTTGTGATACTATTTTTAGAATTGATATCCACTCCTGCTTTCAGTAGCACTTCTACAGCCTCTAGTCTACCATATACTACAGCTTCATGTATTGGTCTATCACCAAAGACTGTTGGCTAAAATTGGAATTTAATATAAAATCTTAGATTCTAGGTACATGTACCACTATTTAGCCCATGTTTAATTCATAACTAAAATCCTTTAATATACATGATGTAGATAAAAACATCAACTTTTGCAACTTTAGCTTAGATATTTCTTATTTTTTTGTGACTTTAAATAGCTATCCTTTTAATGTGTTACCAAACCTTTCCTGGTCTTTGGTTTAGCTCTTCTTTTCTATGTGGGTTCGGGTCAATTGGATTAAGTACTATATACATAATCTATTTACCCTATTTAGATTACAGCCAGCCTTGAAGAGTTCTCTTATTATCTCTGTATTGCCTGATATACAAGCATGAGTTAGAGCAGATCTACCATTCTTATCTTGCCAGTTTGTATCAGCCCCAAGGGACAACAAATGCTGCACTACCTTAACTAATCCTACAAATATAAAAGTGTAGCCAATTAGATAGGAAACATGAATAAAGAAGGTATGGTAACAACCATAAAATGGACCTTTAAATAAAAAGTTTAACAAAACAAGACAAATTATTACAAGTTTACCATAATAACCAACAGACAAACTTATGCACAATAACAGGTTTCTGTACTGTCTTCTCTAATGAAAAAACCTATACCATATCGAGGAAATAATTTTTCTTAAACAGTGGCTGTTTTGAATTTGGTTTTGCATGTATTTTTTTCTAGTTACAATCCTTTTGTTTCTTTTATGGTGGTGGTTGTATCATACTCATTTTGATCATAAGTTTTTTTTATATCTTTTTATATAAGCAGTAGTACAAATGCACAATTCAAGTAGGTGGTAATGTTAGCCTTAAACAAATCATCAGTACCTCTGCACATACTGTAAACATGCATGAAGACTTATTTGAAGCTGAGATTCATTTTTACGTAATTTAGAAAAGCCTTTGAGATGATGCTACTCAAGGTAAAAAAAAAAATTTTCACACAAAAAGCTCTTCATATTCTTTTAACACGTTCTTTGCATACATTTTAAACTCCACAGTTTTGACATCTTTATTTCATGGTCCTCTGTTCTCCATATCTGCACAAATGGTTCTTCTACTTCTAGGTACAGAACCGGATCAAAATAACTGAATGTATTATGTTTATGAAAACTGTGCGCAGTGTCTGACAAAACATAAAAAGTTTCCTCTTGGCTATTTACATTTAAAACGTTCTTTATATATATATGCAAATAAAACTATGTACAGGATGTTACTGTCTAGGCTTTAGCAAAGCATGCCTTCAGGGCAGCTCTGAATCCTTTGACTGTACTTGTGTCTGCTGATGTTGACAGTTGGTTCCAGTCCCAGATGGTCCTTGGAATGAAGGATTGGCCGAAGGCCTCTGTTGTGGCCCTTTCTTGGTAGAATCGGTTTTGACCTCTGGTCCGGTTATCTTTGGCGTCAGATATTGGAGCCAATCTATGTTGATTAGATCGTATTGTATTTTGAACAGCATGCATAGCCTATTTTGTTTCCTGTGGTCTTGAAGGCTTTTCCATTTTAATGATTTTACCATATTTGTTACACAGCCAGGTGTGCGGTCTGTATAGTTGTTGTTTACGAATCTGACTGTTCTTTTTTGTACTTGATCAATTGCCTTTATTTAAATCTGTTTTGTTGGGTCCCATACCACGATGCATATTCAACTGAAGGTCTTACTATTATAAGTTATATGGTTCGCTACTGACCCCATACGGATCCATAGAGGGTTAGTAAAATTCATAGGGGGTCAGTAGTTAACCGTATGACGAATTTATCGCACGCTGGACTTTTTCTGCTGCGTTATGTTGAAAAATAAACAATGAAACACAACAACATCAATAGATGACGTCACCATTAACGCGTCATGAACCCCCTATGAAATCTATTAACCCCATACGGTCTCATAGGGGGTAACCACGTGACGCCGTTAAACCAATCACAACGTGATATGTTACCCGTGGTGCGATAATGTTGAATATGGTGCTGCTTAACCATTTTAGAGCCGTCTTTTAAGTTCCTTTTTATGAAACCTAAGAGATTTGTTGCCTTTACCCACTATGTTGTTTCAGCTTAGTCACTACTTAAAAATTGAAACATGTCCTATATCACTGCAGTTTTGTTAACTACTTTTGTGTTCCTCACTTTCAGGCATATAACATGTATATATTTTTTCAATAATTTTAAGTTTCAAAGGTTTCCAATTAGTATTGCCTTGCCTTGACACTATGCCTTACCTAATAATCCTATATTTACATTGTATTAGTATATATATAGTGTATAAACCTTAACCAAGGTAAAAAAATAATGGCAAGAAGGCCTAGGTCAAAGGCAAAGTTTTTATGATCATGTACCTTAATCATTGTGTTAATGTTCCTAAATACAATATGACATAAATAATTGTAATCTAAATTTGAAAGTTGAAGCCAGTTTTATAAGTATAGTGACTAGACAAAAGTTATAAACAAAGTAAAAACTACACAAACCTTCAATAAAACTTACCTAGCTTTGTAGACAATATAAGTGGTGTACAGTCTTTGTATGCTATTGAGTTGACATCGTATCCTGGACAAATCATAAGAGAAATAGCTCGGTCTATATCATTTCTTTTCAGAGCTGAGATAAACATCTTGTTCACTGCCATCTAACAAAAGAAGTTTGAACCCATAACCGGTGTTATCTTTATATGTGATCATAAACATAAATAAACAATTTTCAATTAATTTCATTTTATATATAATCAAACTTAAATATAAGCATAAGGTTATGTAAGCAAAGCTTACAAAAGATAGCCTATACAATTATTGCTAGCAAAGGGGAAACAACAAGTGTTTATTATATTTAAGCGATGTGTTTCAAATTATGGGAAACTTTTGGAACGATATGCTTGCTCAACAGTATATGGTTAATCAATTTCTTTGACTTCCATCAACTACAAAAATAGAGCTGAGGTGCGACAAACTTCAAAATTAATACATCTTACAAAAATAAAAAATAAAAATATTTTGAATAATCATTAGACTTATACATAATGACATATATAGCACTTACTTTTGCTTTGCAGTAAAAAATCATTTTTAAAGTAAGCATGCATTGGATTTATCTGAGACATTTATATCAAAACTTTCTAATTGGCTTATGAATGCGCAAAATAAAAAATAAAAATATTTTGAATAATCATTAGACTTATACATATATCATGTATATTTAGCACTTACTTTTGCTTTGCAGTAAAAAATCGTTTTTAAAGTAAGCATGCATTGGATTTATCTGAGATATTTATATCAAAACTTTCTAATTGGCTTTTGAATGTGCAAAAATTGTCTTAGAAAATGTTACAAAAAACAAGACTTTTTCTTTAAATTTTCCTATCATGCTTTTCAGTGAGAGTTTTTTTCATCTTTAAATCATTTTTTTGAAATAAAATGAATATCTAGAGTAAGCTCAAATACATCATAAACATTAATAAATGCCATAAAACTGGAGGGTAAAATTCTCATTTACAAAACTTTGAACATTTGTTGAACCCCACCACATTTTTTACTCTCTTACCTGCAATTAATGTGACAAAAATGACCTGCAAATTGAAAACTTAAAGACATAGTCATACTTCAATGAACTGCTCAAAAGATATGACCAAAATGTTTCGCTGTTCAGTGTGCAGATTTACAATGTTTACCCAAAAATGAGAAATATGAAATTTGTAGATGTAGTAGCTGACCTGTGCCTAAATTTTTATTTTTGAAGATTTTGATGCATCAGGCTATTTTTTTTTTTAAATGACGCTAATTTGATAATTATTTCGAACCTCAGACAAACCCTGATGAGAATTTGAAGTCACAGTTAAAATTAAACTAATTTGACGCTTATGGTAGCAGAAAATGACCATTTGACAATTGTAGGTAATGGAGAGTCGTAATGGGGGTACCTTCATGACTAATAACAGTAAAACTTCTTGCCAAATGACGTAAAGGTAATTTTTGGTGTATGCGATAAAATGTACACTTTCTTTCAGACAATAAAAATATCGACTGATTTTGAAGAATCACGTTAATTTTTTTCCCAAATTGATGGTAACGATAATTATTTAAGACCTCTGATGAATCATGATAAGGATATTTTGACGAATCACAGTAAAATTTAAAACAATTTGATGCTAACGGTAGCTGAAATGACGTCTGACGTTAAAGGGCATTACTACCCTCTTTGCTTTCAGTTCCATTTATGTAATTCATTTACCTATATTTCATATGAGCAGTGGTTTCCCTCCCATTTATTTGGATAGTTTCAGATTTGATATTGGTATGTTCGAGCATTTTATCTAAATATGATCAAATATAACGTGACGGTACCCAAATTGCACCTATTTTGACAGTTTTTTCACCAACGTTTTTTTATGATCAAGAAAAAAATGTCCATACCGTGTTTATTTTGTAGCCCTACCCTTCTTTATTGTATAGGTACACCGATTTAATTTTGAATCCATATTGAGTCATACAAAAATGGGTTTAAATCAACCTCCAAACTATCCATGAGTCTGTAATGAGGAGTACCCAAATTGCATCCATGCTTAAATTCACAGCGTCAAAAGTCTAATAACCGAGCTTTTGTTTAATTTCTTCAAATATTTTGAACAATTGGATATTAGTCCATGCTTACTCTTCATATTTTACGAAATGGATACTTATAATATATTGTATTTGCTTATTTTAAAAAGATGACGTTTTGATGACGTTGCATGGTGACGTTTTCGTACATTTTGCTTTTTTCAGTAAACAGTCCATCTGTTGATAAATACTGTGAACGTTTTGTGTATATCTAAATATGTTTACCTATGTTGAAAGACGTGCATAGTATCAAATCATAAAAATACAAATTGTTTAGTTTCTAGGAAATCTTGTAAGATTTCCGTTGCTATTTTTTCTAAATAGGTGCAATTTGGGTACTCGGTGCAATTTGGGTACCCTTACGTTAAACATTTATTTATTAAGAATCCGGATACATTTCATTTCCATTCCGTCTATATTCTCAGGAAAATGAAAATTGAACAAATAATTGGTGATGTCATGAATCTTTGTGTGTTGCATTAGTTATCATAAAGCTTTATTATATAACAACCTTCAAAAGGACAGCTCATTCTTTTTTCAACAACTGTTTAAAAGGTTTTCGTTCTTGATTTCTTTGCAAATAGAAAAAAATTCTGTATCCCAATCCGCTGCCCCAATTTTTATTGACTTCCGGTTAAGTTGAAGGTCATTGTTCACTTCCGGCTGATTTTTCTCTGAAGTGTGCAATAATGCAGCGGTCACTTGCAAAAAGCCTGCCAAGGCTATTAAATTTGGCTAAAGCAGATATCACCAAATGTTCGGTAAATATCCATTGTTACACTGTAATATACCAAGTCATATATAGATGTTACAGTCCTCACGGAATAGGCATAATTTTAAACGACCTCCCGACGTCGTCTGCTGTAAAACAGATAATTTGTTTTAGTCTTTTTTATTGTTTCATTTACAAAGAATTTTATGTTCTGAACATAAGAAATAAATATTTTAAATATGTAGTTTCCATATATATT
This sequence comes from Mytilus edulis, assembly GCF_963676685.1. NCBI lineage: Eukaryota > Metazoa > Mollusca > Bivalvia > Mytilida > Mytilidae > Mytilus > Mytilus edulis. The sequence goes on from NC_092344.1 coordinate 3,643,232, forward strand.
CATCAGAAACATAAAAAAATCTAAAAACATATTTTTATTTGTGAGAGACTTCCCCATCATGGTCATGTAAATGCGAGTATCTGTATTATACTAAACGGTAACAAATCTTGACAAATGACTTAATGGTGCATGACGATAAATGCATAATTTCTTTTATACAATAAAAAAATTGACTTGTTTTGATAATATCACGTTATTTTTTTATAATTATTTGAGACCTCTGACGAATCAAAAGAAGGATATTTTGTTTAATCACTTTAAAATTTTAACTTATTTTAACTTATTTGACGCTAAGAATAGTCCAAAATTACTATTTGACGATAAAGAGCAATACTACCCTACCTTATCACTGGCTCTGCTTCAGATGAGGGTAGTAATGCCCTTTACCGCCAGGCATCAAACGGTCATATTCGGCTACTGTTAGTGTCAAATTAGTAAGAATTTTAGTGTGATTCTTCAAAATATTGTTGTCATGATTCATCTGGGGTCTCAAATAATTATCATTACCATCATTTTTGGGAAAATATTAACGTGATTCGTCAAAATTAATTGATTGTTTTATCGTCTTAAAAAGGGGATGTGTACATTTTATCGTCATGCAACAAAAATAATCGTTAACGTCATTTGGCAATTTTTTTTACTGTTATTCGTCATGAAGGTACCCCCATTACCACCCTCTCAGATGTGCTTGTCCTACATCTCCAAATAATTATGACATCTTGAAAGGCTATTTTCATTTTTTCTGTGACGTTTAAAATCAAGAAAGGCTTTTTTCATTTTTTTCTGTGATGTCTAAAAAGCCTAATTATGCTAATTGTCACAGAAAAATCAAATAAAATAGCCTTTCATGATGTCATTATTTTATATTTGGACTTCAAATGCACTTGTATCTATCAATATACACCTTATCAATATTTCTCCCTCAGTACTGGAAATGATAGTTTCTCATATTTTTTTACCTTACAATAGAAAATTTTAAACATCACAAAGGAAAAATTGTTGTTGTACATGTTGTATGAGGTCAAAAGTTCAAGTGTCTCAGATTCCCAAATATTGTAAAGGTTTATGGGAAGGTTGACTATTTATGGCTTCTTCAAAGCAGTTACAGGAAACCATCAACATACAAATGTACTGAGGTTTCCTTTCTAGCTCCTATTATTCATTGAAAGTTGACCTTCCCATTGATAGAAACAGGTGCCTGTACTGCCCACCCTCATTGACATTCCATAATACATGTATTCATACAGATACAATAAGATTTGCTTATATTAAGACAAACAGTTGCCTACAAAAAAATATCAAAAAAAGAAAACTGACTGAAAAATAAATTTGCAGTGATGCAAATCTAGCATGTCTAGTTTTGAATATGTGTATTGGTTTAACACAGAGAATTGTTGTATGGAACAAAGTTCGGGCTATCATGGCTATAGGAAAATTTCAAATCAACCAAGTTCAAGACAACAAGAGTATGTATTTGCAATACTTACATTAAGGAAACAACCAATTATAATAAATGTCTAATTATTCAGATTATTAAACATATATATAGGTAAATTTATTGAAGATTAATTGCAGCAGCTGAATGTGAAAACAATGCATTTCAGGAATGTCAAATATATCAAAGTTACTCTAACTTCAGATTAATGGAACACAAGTTGTCAACTACTCTCAGAAACAAACAGAACCAAAGGTATTTATGTATAAACTTAATTTAGAATATTCAGTTATGTTCTCATTATTAGCATTTATTTATATATGTATTAAACTGATGATAGTACAAATGTAATGAGTATTATTTTTTTCAAAATTTAAGATTGCGATCCATTATGATATTAATCATGATTATGATCAAAGAATGGTAAACTCTTTTTTCCCCTAATATTTCAATTTATTTATTCCTGTAACTTACTGCGTTTGATAATGCATACAATTAAGAAATAAGGAAATGTTAGTTTACAGCTTATTAAGACTACATGTAATAAATAAGCAAGCATTCCATTATTAGCAACATAGTTTATATGATCATATCATTACTAACTTTGATCATCATAAAATTGAGAAAGGAAATGGGGAATGTGTCAAAGCGACAACAACCCGACCATAGAGCAGACAACAGCCGACGGTTACCAATGGGTCTTCAATGTAGTGAGAATTCCGCACCCGTAGGTGTCCTTCAGCTGGCCCCTAAAAATGTGTATACTAGTACAGTGATAATGGACGTCATACTAAACTCTGAATTATACACAAGAAACTAAAATTAAAAATCATACAAGACTAACAAAGGCCAGAGGCTCCTGACTTAGGACAGGCGCAAAATTGCGGCGGGGTTAAACATGTTTATGAGATCTCAACCCTCCCCCTATACCTCTAGCCAATGTAGAAAAGTAAACACATAACAATATGCACATTAAAACTATCATGACTATTTTGTAAAGGTCAATTCTGGCACCTCAATACCTAAGTTTATATAAGGTTAATAGTATATGGTCAGATCTTGCATACCTGTCAACCTCTGAAAATGAAAAGTCAGGTCATGACCTGCATTGAGAAAAAAAATCTCAGGTCATAACGCGTACGACATTTTGCGGGCTCAATTGAAGAACAAAAATATGTTTACATATAATTTATATAGTCAATATGTATATGAAACAGTTAGAACATGTATACAAGTTTATTTCAGACTATTGTTATATTCCATAGTAGCAGACTTGGCATTCTTTAAAAGAACTGCACTTGGTTTCAGTTCATAGCAATGCAAATGTGTATTCATTTTACAAGAAAGAAGAGCACACAGTGTATCCTTATTAAGATCAGCCCTAAACTCTGTAGCTATTTTCTTTACTAAAGAAAATGCCCTCTCACTGTCTGCATTGCTGTTTGGCAAAACCAGTAATGTTTTAGCAAGTTTTGACAAAACAAAAAATCTTGGCTTGTTTTCAACTACCACTTTATTATTTTCAACTGAAAGGGCCCTCTTTACTATTTGGGTGGTTATAGTTTTTACCACAGGAATAACCTGAAGCTATTTCACTGTCAGAGAACATTAATTTACACATTTTTGTGAAATGGTCAGTTACTGCAAACGAAAGGTTGTGCTCAGCCACAAAGTACGAAAATAAAGTTTCTGCATTAGTTACTTTATCAGCCAAAACACTTTTGGTCTTTGTGAAGAAAGATGCCATGCCCTTAGATTCTGCCTGAGATTTTTCCAACTTTGAATGAGTCATTGTTTTAGAATGTCTGACAAGATCATTTCTTGCCCCTGCGCTAACATTGATATGTGAATTACAAAGTGTGCAATAAGCATCATTCTGGCTCCTTTCACTTGGTTTAACCCATTTAAATTCTGATTCCCAACATTTACTGTATGAACATGAATACTTTTTCCTTTTACTTGGTGTGGAACAAGCTGGCCCAGACAGGGACCGCTTTCTTTCCGACATAATTTTGAAATGACAAACTATTTTTTAATTTAATTAACTGAATAATACTCACTAAAAAACTAATCCTACCTTGAAAAGGTAAACAGTCCTACATTTTGACTTTTGGTTACATTGAAAAAGACCGATAAAACCGAAGGTCGTATTACTTCTAAATACCGGAAACAATTCCGGTCAGAAATCCGGGTGTAACGGGTAATGTTAGAAATTCCCGGGACCCCCCGGGTAAAGAAAAACTCCCGGGTGAGAGGTGAAAATAACGGGTGTCACCCGCAAAAAACGGGTGAGTTGACAGGTATGATCTTGCAATTGGTACTGTAATTTCTGAATTACCATGTGAAGTATATAATTTTCTTTTTAGAACTTGTCACGATATGGAGGAAGAAATACAGTAACACTTTTAACAGGCGATGGAGTAGGCCCAGAATTAATGTCTCATGTACAGGAAGTCTTTAGGTATATATTTATAAGAAGAAGTGGTTTTTGTGCCAATGAGACAACTTTCCATCCAAATTAAAAAAATAAACCATTAGACTTTTTTTTTATGCAAATAATTTTTAGGGTTTTCCATATTCAAAGATTATTTTTTTCTATCTGTGTATTGGAAAGTTAGTCAGCACTTAAACTACAGTTTGCATTGCATTAATTGGAATGGAGCCAAATCTTATAGAATTGCATATATTATGTATAGGAGCTGCATCTGATAGAAATCAACCTTATGCAAATGAATATCAATACATTTTCCGTATAAAAAAATCTCTATGGAAAGTCTGTAAATGTTTGAAAATTGAGCTGTTATGGCTCACTATGGCTGTTATATTTTGTTTCTTAATTTTGTATTTGAATGTTGCTAAATGATTCAAAGTCTTTTTTTACGTATATTATACATGCACTTGCAAATGGTGGATTTCTATTTGTTGCAGCTCATATATTATCTTGTGGACATCCCATAATGTAAAATTTTGTTGTGTTTTGTTATTAACAGCAAGGAAACAGTCACACACAAATTATCTCCAAAGGTTTTATGCAAAGAACATGAAGAAATTATATTTTTTTAATACTATAAACACGATAAACTTTAATATAAATAGCATTTCTAAACTTAAGGTTTTCGTTTTTATAAGACATGCTGGTGCTCCAATTGATTTTGAAGAAGTAGAGATTAATTCATCAAAAGAAGACCCAGAAACAATGAGAGGGGCTCTGTTATCTGTTCAGAGAAATGGTGTTGCTATTAAAGGTAGGAAGTCATTTGGAAAGAGATATAACTGACACATACTTTACATTCAGAGATTATTCCAATATTATCATAGTATAGAAAAATAAAATAGGATATATATATATATGCCTGATCACAATAAACATTTTAAACTATTTTTGTACCTAAATAGTTTTCTGACATATGTAGCTTATTTATAAGATTAAAACAATACTGGTTTCTATTCTCTTACTATACTAAATGCTTATTTCCACAAAACACAGCTGAAGTTTGAATTTGGGTGTTGTCACTTTTACTTTTGAAGAGTTATATCCCGATTTTGTTTTTTGTCCATGGATTTATGAGTTTTGAACAGCGGTATACTACTGTTGCCTTTATATACCCCTTTACATATGGAAAAAAGGCTGAATTTTTTGTTTCTGTTCTCTAACTTAAGTTTGCCTGAACCAAATGATATGAACCTTATACACAATGCTTATTACCACAAAACTCAAATAAGAATTTGTGTAGTGTCAATTTTACTGTTCTCAGTTATGTCCCTCTATTACGTTATATGAAAGCAGGGGTGTCCATTTTATAAACATTCCATAATTACTTTTACATTATTCAGACATAAACCTGAAATCAAATTTAGATTAAACATTTATTTTCAATTTGCAGATACCCTTTTATATCTATGATAAGTAGTGTTGTCAACGGTTAACCAGTTAACCGTTTGAACGACTGAAAATACTGAATACCAAAAAACACTAACCGGTTAACAGGACTCTTTTTCAATTTTGATAGATTTGATATAAATTTGTATTGAAATCATTAAAAAAGTTATGTTTTCTTTTAAAATTGTAGTTGTGTTAATTAATTTGACAGATCAATTGTCCGGTATATTGATTGCTATTGTTAATCCAAAAATATAAAATTAATTAGAACTTGTCTCTCCGCTCGGGGCAAGATCTTAATGAAACATAATAAGTATACATGTTTTTTAACAGTAACTTTAAATCAGTAATACGATTAAATTTTACGATTTACTTTATTATTTCATTTTTGTTCTTATATTATGTAGACCTACATCTGAATGTGCAATCTCCGTCGTGCAAGGCTTCGTCATACTTAAAAAGAAATGCTAACTCAAAAATTGTGCAATGCAAACCAATATGAATGTAACCGATGTATACTTGATAGTACGAGTAACAGGCTTAATTATTTCAAATTGAAACACTCCACATTATTTTCGGAGACAACAAGAGAAAATGAAAGAATCATCGGTTTTATAGCTATAAATACGTTACCATCATAAATTCTGAGTGTAACCCCAATTGCGTCATAGGTCAGATGGAAAATCCCGACTAAAAATAAACGTACTCTCACTGGTCCGGACATATACCCCTGTTTGCCCATATTCTTCCATTCAATTTCCATCTGCGACATCGGTCACACGTGCACATCAAGTTTTACAGATTCAACAGAGAAGTGTTTAGTTTTTTGAATAGCTTAATTGCTTTTCATATATATTGTGTATTTTATTGGAAATATATTCCCTTGTTTTGTTTAAATTTCTAAACAAATTATTTGTGTTTTTTTTTTTTACTAAAGTAAAATTTATTATGGACTTTAATTTGAATAGTCCGTATGTAAGTATTCCTGGTTCGGACTATCTCTTAGATGGGTCACTACCTTTAAGTCCCCCCCAAACTACCAGTACATTGACCGGAGTTTCGACAATGGTGTCTGGTAATGCTACCTATCCGACCCCTTCACAAGGTTCGGCCATGCATTTTGGGGGGGTACCTACGTCAACTTCGGTGACTCATACTTTATCTAGGCCTGTTAATTCAGCGGGTACTATTAGTTCTGTCCCAGGTACAGCTATGGGCTTGAACTTGCCAGGTTCTTGACCCCCATTATCCTATTGTGGGTATATGCTTCCCAACACGGGCACACAACCTTTACCCTCATGGTCTCAGCCACCTTGGCCACAGTCTTACCCTTATGGTGGGTTTATGCCAAACCAACCTGGTTTTTGGCCTTATAGGGACAATTTCTATTGTCCCCCTTCTGGGGTAGCTACTGCACCACCTTTAGCTCCTGCTCTACCCGTAGCAGTATCTTTGACTTCTGCAGTACCTCCTTCTACCACCTTACCTGACTCTCAAGCTTCTAGTTCTTCTCATGGTACTCAGGTTTCTGATCATGCATCACCTTTGGATGGTTTACAGAAGTTACTTTTGGACTTTGGTGAGTCTTTCAAGGCTGAATTTAGTACTCTATCCAGTCGTATGACTCTACTGGAGAATAGAGTTTCTTCTCATCAACCTTCTCCAGCTAAGTCTGTAGAATGTGATGAGAGGGAGGATGACGAGTTTTCTGTTTCCCCTGGGAGTCATGAAAGGGCTTTCCTCACTGATGAGGATGTTGAAAGTTCTTCTTCTCCCAAGGTATCGAAGACGGCCCCTGAGCCTTCTTCTAAGTCAGCTCAACAACCTCCCACCAAGGAGACTGAGGATCCTCCTTCCTTGAAGGATCTTAGGGATAAGGTGTATACCTTGATGAGGGATGAAGCACATATCCCTTTTGCCTCTCCTTCCAAGCCGAAGAAACCTTCTTCAACTTTTGAAGCTTCCTGTGGTATTTCTCAGGATACTGTGACTTCTCACAATTCTTTTCCTGAATCTGGCCATATGGCTTTTGCTTTACAATTTATTAATGAAGGTATCGCTAATTCTGCTAGTGAAAAGGTTGCTAATAACAATATCTCAGGATTTGGAATGTCATCCTTTTCTGATCAGGTTAAGTACAAGGATTTTGATATCTTTGATTCTTCACTGGGTAGACTTGTTCCCAGTTGTGACAAATCTATGTCATCTTTATTGGGAAAAAAGCCAGTAGATGGTCTTCGTCTCACTCAACCTGTTTGGTCAAAGACTGAGAATCTCCTTCGTAGTGCTTCTCAAGTTCTTGGCACAGCCGAACATTTTCTAGCTGCAACCGGACATTTGCTTAACAGCGAAGATTCGGTTGTTCCAGCAGAAGTACGATCCTTCTTACTTCAACTGGATAAAGCTTTAGGTTCATCTCAGTTGCTTTTAATGGGTTCTATTGCTAATTGCACCCTATCTAAAAGAGCAGAGTTTCTTGAAAACATTTCTATCGCTGAGCCTTTGAAAGATTCTTTACTGAAATCTCCACTCTCTGACAAGATGTTTGGTTTACCCTTACAGCGGGTTCAAGAGGAACTCAGCAAAAACCCTCCTCCAGTCAAAGTTAGTGTACAAGATACTAATGGCAAGAGGTCGGTTAATGCTACATCTAGTTCTACTAGTACTTCTGCTTCAGGTGGTCCTCCTTCTTCTGCTAAGAAAAGGAAGAATAACTACGGCAAACCGCAGAACAAACCCAATAACTCAGGAAAAAGCTCAGGTAAGCCTTCTGGTGGTTTTAAGGGTTCCAAGAAACCTGGGTCTAGTACCTAGGTTCTTGCCCCCTCGTACGTTATTGACAGCTTCCCCAGGGGAAAATTTACAACAAGTTCCTCAAAAATCAATACCAGTAGGGGGGAGGTTAAGTTTTTTCCTAAATCAGTGGAAGAAAATTACCTCAGACTGTTATGTGCTGTCAATAATTCGAGGGGGATTAACACTTCAGTTCAAGAACCAACCTCCTCTGTCTGCAGTTCCAATAAGTTTGTCTCATACTCAAGACCCAGTAAAGTGTCAACTTCTATCAGTAGAAGTGGACACAATGTTACAAAAAGCTGCAATAGAGGAGGTGTCGATCTTAACTCTGTCTCCGAGATTTTATTCCCGTCTTTTTCTGGTACGTTCCAAAGAAGACTGGAGGAATGAGGCCGGTCATAGACCTATCTATTCTGAACAAATTTCTTATTGTTCCCCACTTCAAAATGGAAACAAACAGATCCATCAGGGCTTCAATCCTTCCAGGAATGTGGACTACTTCTCTGGATCTTTCAGACGCGTATTTCCACATTCCCATTTCCCAAACTTACAGGAAATACCTTCGCTTCGTTTGGAACAACAAAGTTTTCCAGTTCAAGGCTCTCCCTTTTGGCCTGTCTACAGCCCCTTTGGCTTTTACCAAAATCATGCAGGCAGCTATAGCTCACCTACATTCCCTGTCTATTCAGATTCATTCCTACCTGGACGATTCCCTTCTCAAGGAATTTTGCCCAATCAAATTGAGGGTTCAGACAGATTTGGTCATCAATTGTTTTCTGTCCCTAGGTTTCCTTATCTCTTGGAAAAGTCAGAGATAATTCCGTCTCAAGACTTTGTTTTCCTGGGAGAACATTTCCTAACCAGTGTAGGCCTAGTCCTCCCACCAGAGGAGAAATTTACAAAACTATGTCAGAAAATACATTTATTCCTGACGGTTCAATCAGTCACAGCACGTCAATTCTTGCCACTTCTGGGTCTATTGAACTCTCTGGCAGATGTAATTCCATTGGGACGACTTCACATTCGTCCGCTTCAGTTTTATCTGCACAAGTTATGGATTGCAGCTTCACAAGAATGGGAAGCATTGATTCCAATCACTCAGCCTTTATTTCCACACCTTCAATGGTGGCTAGTACGGGAAAATGTAATGAGGGGCCTATGTCTGTTCCCTCAAGTTCCCAGTCTAACATTATTCACAGATGCCTCCACCCTCGGTTGGGGAGCATATCTGGAGGGGCTTACAATCTCGGGAGTCTGGAGTCCAGATCTTTTGGAAGAGCATATCAATGTATTGGAAATGAAAGAAGTTCTGTTTGCACTGAATCATTTCCAAATGTCTCTAAAGAATCAGTCTGTCATTCTGGCCACGGACAACACAACAGTTGTAGCTTATCTCAAGAATCAGGGAGGAACTCATTCACCTTCTCTTTATCAGATAGCCAGAGACATTCTCCTTCTGTGTTTTCAACTCCAGGTTCATCTAGTGGTGAGACATATCGCGGGGCACCTCAATATTCTAGCCGACACTATCCAGATCCCTTGCTCCAGTAAACACGGAGTGGGAACTACTTCAAGTAGTTTTCAAAGCTGTGACTCTTCATTGGGGGTCACCTCAGATAGATCTGTTTGCGACCAGTCTCAATCACAAACTTCTAACATTAGTGTCTCCGGTTCCGGATCCAAAATCTTTTGCGGTAGACGCAATGAGCCTATCTTGGAAAGGAATGTTCGGGTACGCCTTCCCTCCTTTCAGGTTTCTCTCCCCAGTACTTCAGAAAATAGCAGGGGAAAATTGCAAGATCATAGTTATTGCTCCAGCATGGCCAAAACAGTCTTGGTTTCCAGACCTTCTGCGCCTTTCATGTGCTTGTCCTCTAGTTCTACCTCTGAGACCAGACCTTCTGTCTCAAATCAGGGGCAAGGTTCTTTATCAAAATCCAGAAAAACTTCATCTACACGCCTGGCTTCTCTCAGGGTTAGCCTCAGAAAGAGAGGTTTTTCTGAAGGAGCAACCAAGCATCTCACAAAGTCTGTCAGAGACTCCACTAGCATTGTCTATGATGCAAAATGGTCAATCTTCTCAGATTGGTGTAGTGAGCGGGAAATTGATCCTTTCCAAGTCACTGTACAACAATTAGCAGACTTTCTAGTTTTTCTTTTTGAATCCAAAGGATTATGTCCCTCTACTATTAAGGGATATAGATCAGCTATCTCAAGAACTATTCATATTTCTGGTGGCCCAGATTTTGGAATCAATGAGCATATTTCTCTTTTGGTTCGTAGTTTTAGTCTTGAAAGACCAAGACAAAAAACTTTAGTTCCTAAGTGGGACCTTGGACTAGTTTTATCCTTTTTAAAACTTCCTCCTTTTGAACCAGCAGAAACAATAGATTTAAGGTTTCTTTCCTATAAATGCTGTTTTCTTTTAGCTTTGGCTTCTGGACGGAGAAGGAGTGAAATCCATGCCTTCTCTATTTCTGATGCTTGCCTTCGATTTAACAGGGATAAATCTTCTGTTACTCTTTTAACGGATCCTGCTTTTTTGGCAAAGAATCAGATTCCAGATAAGGGTGCAGAACCAGTTGTGATTCCTGCACTCCCTAGCGATTCTATTTCTGTACTTTTATGTCCAGTAAGAATCCTTTCTATTTATCTGGAAAGAACGTATAGTTTACGTTCTGTTTCTAACTCAAGACTCTTTATTCCTATTAAAAAAGGAATCTCAGATCTTTCTGTTAAAACTATTTCTACTTGGATATGCAAATGCATATCTTTAGCTTATGGTTCTTCTAAGGCAGAACTTTTAAATAGTTTTAATGTTAAAGCCCATGATGTTAGGGGTATCTCTACATCCTGGGCTCTGTTTAACAGTGCATCTTTAGAAGAGGTACTGTCTGCAGGTTTCTGGAGAAATGAGAACTCTTTTATATCTCACTACCTCCAATCTATAGCTACTTTTGCCAAGAGTTTATACTCTCTTGGACCTATAGTTTCAGCACAAAGATTGAACTTTCCTCCTGTTTCTTCTGTTACAGGGGATTCAGCTTTACGTTAGATTCTGTTACTCAGAATTTATGATGGTAACATATTTATAGCTATAAAATATTCAAATTTTAAAGTAAATTTGGATTTTATTAGATAAATACTTACCATCATAAATTATAGGTCCCACCCACCTCCCCTTCATCCCCTTTCCTTATGTTTCTGTCTTGAGGAAATTGAATGGAAGAATATGGGCAAACAGGGGTATATGTCCGGACCAGTGAGAGTACGTTTATTTTTAGTCGGGATTTTCCATCTGACCTATGACGCAATTGGGGTTACACTCAGAATTTATGATGGTAAGTATTTATCTAATAAAATCCAAATTTACTTTAAAATTTGAATATTTCAGACATATTAATTCTGCGAGATCAACAATTTTTTTTATATTTTTCAATCTGAAGTTAGTACAAATGCCGTTGTTGATATGGTGTATTTGATTATTAGGTCAAACTTCGCCAGGAATCTTCACAGACAAGCCTTATAACACCAAAGGACAAACTTAAATTCATTGTATTATAAAAACGTAAATGTATGACTTGGATGGAAGGTTTTCACATTGACACTCATACCACATCTTCTTATATCTATGTGTAGGGTACTATAGATAAGGCCTTCAAACATCAACTTAAACTACCGGTTAACCGGTAAATTGGTCAAACGATTATCCGAGTAACCAGTTAGGCAAAAGTGAACGATTTGACAACACTAATAATAAGTTTATTTACAAATATACATAGTGTCAGATTGATATTTTTTAATCTGTATAATTTAAGTTATACTTATTTTTCAGGAAATATAGAAACAAAATTTGATGATCCCAGTTTCAAATCAATGAATGTTGAATTAAGGTAAATATAAGAGTTAATGTAACAATTAGCTAGATAACTACCGTATTCATTTTAATTGGCTTTTGTTATACAAGCTTAAAGACACTACAAGTACTGGTTCTCTTAATTTGGTTATTTGTATCTTTTGTGTTTATATTAGTTAATTTATGTGCTTCATATACATCTGTTCAGCTAATAAGCCATTATATTGTGTTTTTACACCACTGTGTTAGGTTTAGGGGAGTGCTTACAAACTTATTTACCTTGCCATACTCTTTATGTGCATGTCGGAAGTCAGGAGACTATTCAGTAGTAGTCATTGGTCATGTCTGTAGTATTTGGTTTTTTTAATAAATTGTATTTATAATATGAATTAGACTGTTAGTTTCCTTGTTTGGAATGTTTCACATTTTTTCATGTTAGGGTCTTTTTTGGCTTACTACAATGTATATGGTATGGGTAAGGCTCATTGTTTGAAGTCTGTCCAGCGTCCTATAATTGCTTACATCCAATTCATTTAAACTCTCTGTAGGGTAGTTTGCTCATTGCAATCATTCCACATCTCCATGTTTTTTTATGTCACATGATAGAACCGATACTAGCAATAGGTAAATTACTAGAGTGTTTGTTTATACTAATAACCTCTCTCTAAGTTTCTAACAAAAATTCAATCCATTTTTGCACACACCTCATAGTTCCTTAACACAGTTATGTCTGAAAATTTAGCAAATTTAATAAATGAATAAAATAGTTATGCCATTATCTTGCTGAATATTCATAATATTTGAAAGACCTTTGATTTAAAGACTTGAAAGAAACTAATACAAAAAACAAGATAAACATCATTTTGTGTTTGTCTGACCTATAAAATTTCAATTTATTGTTCTTTCCAGAACACAATTAAATTTATTTGCAAGTGTTGTTTGGTGTAGATCTATACCTGCTGTGAAAACCAGACATAATAACATAGATCTGATCCTGATTAGAGAGAATACAGAAGGAGAATACACAAACTTAGAACATGAGGTAAGGCTATTTATAAATACACAAACTTGGAACACGAGCTAAGGCTATTTATAAATACACAAACTTGGAACATGAGCTAAGGCTATTTATAAATACACAAACTTGGAACATGAGGTAAGACTATTTATAAATACACAAACTTAGAACATGAGGTAAGACTATTTATAAATACACAAACTTTGAACATGAGGATAGTATTTATAAATACACAAACTTAGAACATGAGGTAAAACTATTTATAAATACACAAACTTGGAACATGAGGTTAGACTATTTATAAATACACAAACTTAGAACATGAGGTAAGACTATTTATAAATACACAAACTTTGAACATGAGGATAGTATTTATAAATACACAAACTTAGAACATGAGGTAAAACTATTTATAAATACACAAACTTGGAACATGAGGTCTATTTATAGATACTCAAACATAGAACATGAGGTAAGACTATTTATAAATACACAAACTTGGAACATGAGGTTAGACTATTTATAAATGCACACAAACTTGGAACATGAGGTTAGACTATTTATAGATACTCAAACATAGAACATGAGGTAAGACTATTTATAGATACACAAACTTAGAACATGAGGTAAGACTATTTATAAATACACAAACTTGGAACATGAGGTTAGACTATTTATAGATACACAAACTTAGAACATGAGGTAAGACTATTTATAAATACACAAACTTGGAACATGAGGTAAGACTATTTATAAATACACAAACTTGGAACATGAGGTAAGACTATTTATAAATACACAAACTTAGAACATGAGGTAAGACTATTTATAAATACACAAACTTTGAACATGAGGATAGTATTTATAAATACACAAACTTAGAACATGAGGTAAAACTATTTATAAATACACAAACTTGGAACATGAGGTTAGACTATTTATAAATGCACAAACTTGAAACATGAGGTTAGACTATTTATAGATACTCAAACATAGAACATGAGGTAAGACTATTCATAAATACTCAAACATAGAACATGAGGTTAGACTATTTATAGATACTCAAACATAGAACATGAGGTAAGACTATTTATAAATACACAAACTTAGAACATGAGGTAAGACTATTTATAAATACACAAACTTTGAACTTGAGGATAGTATTTATAAATACACAAACTTAGAACATGAGGTAAGATTATTTATAAATACACAAACTTGGAACATGAGGTTAGACTATTTATAAATGCACAAACTTGGAACATGAGGTTAGACTATTTATAGATACTCAAACATAGAACATGAGGTAAGACTATTTATAAATACACATACTTGGAACATGCAGTAAATGCATACTCAAATTTAGAAAATGAGGCAAATCTATTTATAAATATACAAACTTAAGAGTAATACCATGAATTTGAAACATATAAATTTTCTTCTTTATTTTTTGTTTTTTAGACTTAGAACTATAGGATGTAAGAGAATAATTCGATCTCATCCATTAATGTTGATAACTGCTTAGTCTACAGCTAAAAGTAATAACCAAACACAAGACAAAGAATTATTTATTTAAATGTTGAACAACTAAGCTTGTTTTATACAATTGATATGATAATATAGTCTTGCCATTTCAGTGCAATTTCAATTTCAATTCTGTTGTCTTATTAATTTCAAAACTATTTACAATTGACATATCAGAAAATGTTGTCTGACTGCATTGATTTTGATGAATTCAATATGATCAACAGTCTTGTCAAAAAATATATTCTATTTATATCATGTTCACTGTAAAGTATACCTTAAATCAACTATCTCTTTGGGTATGGTTGTTGTACTTGATGTATATATAAAAAAAAAAAGGATGTCAAACGAATGCTGCCTAGTTTTTGTTTAATGGCACTTTTGAATTAATCTCGTGGTATTTTTTTTATTGAATTCTACTGGATAATGATGCCTTATGACCATAAAAGATAATTGTTAACACTAAATCATTTTAAAATTAAAGTTGTCACAATAAGTAGTCTAGTTCATGTAGTTGCAGGGGCGGATCCAGCCATTTGAAAAAGGGGGGGTTCCTAACCCAGAGTAAAGGGGGGTTCCAACTATATGCTCCCATTCAAATGCATTGATAGGCCAAAAAAGGGGTTTTTTAACCCCCCCCCCCCCCCCCCCCCCCCCCCCGCCCCCCCCCTGGATATGCCAATGTAGTTACAGCTTACATCCAGCTTTTAAAAAAAAATACTGTATTATATAATTTATTTTTAGAATGTCCCAGGAGTGGTAGAAAGCTTGAAAATAATCACATCAGAAAAGTCAACAAAAATAGCAAAATATGCTTTTGATTTTGCTAAAAGACATGGACGAAAGAAAGTTACAGCTATTCATAAGGCTAATATAATGTATGTAGTTGCAGATATTCATAATTAGTTATCAAAAGTACCAGGATTATAATTTTATACGCAGAGAATAATATAACCTTTCTGGTAACACATAAGTTGGTTTTAATTATAATTTTTTTTTTAAAATTTAGATGCAAAATTTTAGCACAGCCATAAAACAAAGTTGTTTTAGTATAAATTTATAAACTTATTGAAAAAAATTTGATAAATTTCAAGAACTCATGATAAATGTGAAAATTCTTTTGTTATTAAAGAATATCTTGTATAAATTAAAGATTACAAGAAGTTATCTAATTTCCTGTACAGAAAGAGTTTATGTGTGACCATTTACATACAAGGTCATTTTAAAGGGTAAAAAGTTCAAAATTATAGCATGAAATTACTTAAAAATTTAGATATTAGTCAGTTGAAAGTTTATAGTACATGTCTGTAAGATATTTTTTCTTTGACCATTGTTTTGTTTTGCAGGAAACTTGGAGATGGTTTATTTTTAGAAAGCTGTAGAAAAGTTGCTTGTTTGTATCCAGATATAGAGTTTAATGATATGATCATAGATAATGCTAGTATGCAGGTATTACTCTTTGTAAATCTCCATTTTATTATAGTATTGGTATGTTACTGTGGATTGGATGTGAGAATACTAAGATTTTCATTGCATTACTTTAGTTTTAGATTGATTACATTTGATTACACAAAAACTATTTTGATTTTGAGGATACTAGTGCCTCCTTTGAATAATAAATAGAAATTGAGAATGGAATGTATATTGCAAATTAACCATACAAGACTCTTTTTCTGACAGATAAGGCAAAAAAAATTAAATCCATTGAAATGCTTGAAAAGAGTCATGTCTTCTTGGTCCACTGGTTGGTTTTAAACAGTTAAAATTCTTTTATGTTTAGTATTCGTGGAAATATTTTATTTAATATGTTGTTTGATTTCAGATGGTATCTAGACCCCAGCAATTTGATGTGTTAGTGATGCCTAATTTATATGGTAATATCCTGAGTAACATAGCAGCAGGCTTGGTTGGTGGACCAGGTGTGGTGCCTGGTATGAATCTGGGTGAAGATTATGCAGTATTTGAATTAGTAAGCTTATGGTTTTAGGTACAATCACAATTTTGAGAACACTGACAATCAAATATAAACAGTACATGTAAATTTGTTATCATTCACTAATTTTCCATGCATTCTTGTTGTAAAAGTTTGCATTTCAGGATGTTGTAGAAATTCCTTGTGATATATCAGTGATATTTCGCAATGACAAAAATTCACATTTTTAATATCTGTAGTGATTTTCCTCATATAGTATTTGTTAATGTATTACCGGTTATTTGTTTCACATTTTTTTCCAGATATCCAGGGTTTGCAATAATAATTTGTGCCTTAATTTCTGAATTTAAAGTACATGAATTAGACATTATCGAAAAACTAAGCTAAAGTTTGAAATGTTCAAAGTTTGACTCCAAATGGGAGATTATTCTTAAGAAAACTATGGGATAGGAAAAGTGTTAACATTACTGTGGATTTATTATTATTCGTTGGATACCAATTTCTGTTGATCTTATGGGGCGAGGATAACCATGAAATTACATGTTCAATAGATAACAAATTTTCTATAGGCTTGTATGGAGACCTTTGCAAAACCGTGAAATAAAATATCCATGAACATGCAAGTTTTCCTTAATCCATGAACATGTAAGTTTTCCATAATCCATGAACATGTAAGTTTTCCTTAATCCATGAACATGTAAGTTTTCCATAATCCATGAACATGTAAGTTTTCCTTAACCCATAAAAATTATTATCAACGAAAATAAATGAATCCCTAGTATGTTATAGAACCTAAATTTGCTATTATATGTTCTTTAATGTTTACTGTTGTATACAGGGTACAAGGAATTCAGGAAGATCTTTGAAAGGAAAGAACATAGCCAATCCATCAGGAATGTTACTAGCAGCTTGTGACATGTTAGATTATTTAGGGTAAGTATAGTAATAAATTATGGACATAGTGTTTGATATTGACTGCCAATATGCTAAATTATGAAGGGAGCTTGAATTAAAAGCTATATGATTTATTTATGAAACAGTTTGTTTGTAGCAAAAGTTAATGTTTATTATGATTCACCATTATATCAGCTAAACCAAATATTTGGGATGTTAGTTGTCCATTTGCCCTCTGTCTGTCCTTCCATCCTTTCATTTGTTCATTTGATCATTATTCTGTTTGTTGGAAACATGTTATATATAACATATGCTTGCTTGAGTTTACCAGACTTGATTTGAATAAAACATATATAGATGATATACATAGTGATGAAACCTATTGATATTTGGTGGATGATCAAGGTCATTGTAAAATTGTTGGGTGGGATAGAATTTTTTTCGATTTAGACTCTTTTCTAAATTTTGTAAAGGGGAAATGTGAAAAACGAAATATAATCTCCAAATTAGGTCACTGGTGAATATTTAATTATTACATATACATGACAGTGTACTAAAATAGCCACATATTATATAATTCTAATGTGATTTCAAATATAACTTAGATAATATTCATTGCATGTCATGTTAAGAAATTTCAGTCTCAAGTTTAGATGTAGCAAAATTTTACTGTAACAAGTTTTTTATTGACAATTTACTGTAACAAGTTTTTTATTGACAATTTACTGTAAAATATTTTAATTACACCTTTACTTTACCTTTTATTCTTTTTACAGCCAATATGAACATGCCACTTTAATAAGAGACTCTGTGATGGATGTTTTATGTGAAAAGAAGGCAAGTACCATTTATTTTATGTTCTTTTACACTCTTGTTTTCATAATGAAAACTTTAACATACTGTCATTCAGCTATATGGCAAGTTACAGGAGTTAGGTAGAGCAATACAATATGAAAACACTAACGTCTACTGGGTACTTAAAATGTTTGCAATGTTTTTTTTCATCACAAAAAATATTGGTTTTTCAAAAATGAATTTTATATTTTGATAACATTATTTGTTTGCAGCACTTTGAATATAGAATGGTTAATCTACAATGTGTCTATTGATAATCTACAATGTGTGTCTATTGATAATCTACAATGTGTGTCTACTGATAATCTACAATGTGTGTCTATTGTTAATCTACAATGTGTGTCTATTGTTAATCTACAATGTGTGTCTATTGTTAATCTACAATGTGTGTCTATTGTTAATCTACAATGTGTGTCTATTGTTCAACAATCCATTCAAAACTTTCAGAATTTTAATAGAAAAAAACTAGTATGAGTTAATGAAGAATGTTTGTTTTGTAGATCCATACACCAGATCTGGGAGGACAAGCAACAACATTAGAGGTTGTACAGGCTATAATAGATGATATTAAACCAAAAGCTAGAAGTTGGTAAGCAAATATTTGAGTACATTGAAAGTTTAAAGGTTTTAATATCAAATACTGCATTACATGATATGACACAGAAAATGTCTTAACTGACAAGGTTTGGTTTTGTCATCTATCGTAATTGATAAGTCTAATTGATTTTTTATCAAATAATTTAGCAGGAAATCTGTTTACCTGAAGCAGCTGCAAAACACACATTGTTGTAATCAAACTAGAATATCTTGATCCAGGTTCAATTATAAGTCTGGACTTTTCCTAAACATAGATTGATACCAGTATCATGAGACATCCACAATAATATACACAAGTGTATGCATATTTCATTTGAAATGGCACATTTATAAGATATGGTACTTCAAGTTTTGTTGTTTACATTGCAATCACCATAATAACACATAGTCACTGATTGTGTTGCTTTAACTTAAGTTGATGTAAATAGATGTTTACTTGCTCTAAAAATGGTTATTACATACACATTATTTTCAGGCTATGTTAATGTATAAAAAGCTATTTTAAGTTTATGTCATGGAGTTATTTTTTTCTAATGTCTTTTTTTAATGGAAGTGTAAATTTATTATGTTAACTTTTAGATTGTTGGAGGAACAAAAGAAATAAACTTTGGTATTGAATGCATTGTTTGTGAAGATTGAATATGAACTAATATAGAATTATTATTAATGTAACCATAGCAAAGTTCTTTGTAGGATTGACTTTTAGACTGTATCATGTTATTTTATGTTTTGTTCCTATTTCCTTCCAATTAGGAGTGGATATGTAGCACAAAATTTATACAGTGCAAAACCATGACAACGGTCATATTGGTAACAAACGCCTTGAACAACCAACTAAACCTTTGCATAATAGCATTCAGTATGTAGTTTTAAGGTCATACACAAATAACGTATTTTTAATGTGTTTTGCACATGACTTTTAAGATAAAATGTGTATTTCAATATATTTGTTAACCATTGTAAAAATCAGCTGTCAAAGTATCTCTAAGAAAAACCTATTGATTTTGCAGCTTTTTTCTTCTTCAAAAAACAGTCAAGGGTATAACTTAAATAGTTGATATTATTGATAGACTTCACTAAAATTTACGGTTGATTTGGTGTTTTTATTTTTAGTGATACACAATGTACTAGTCTTTGAAATTGAAAAAGGATATAATAAGCATGTTCATTACAAATTAAAACTACATACAAATGCTCATTTGGTTATTAGGAGCTTCTGTCATTTATAACAGCACCTCTAGCTTTCAGATTGCAAATACATTGCAGATTTTCCACAAGTTGCACACAGCTAGAATAATATTCCTGTTCATATGTCTTTTAATTACTCGCTATATTCCTCTGACTTTTCCTCTTATGTTTATGTAATTTGAAATCAGTGAAATCACTCTTCAATCGCTGCTAGGTTTTGTTTTGTGAAAGCAAATAAAATATGAGACCACATATTTCTTGGTATTTTCCTTTCTAAAACTTGTCTACTGCTTTGTTTTCATTTGTTTAAATGTAAAATAAAGGAATCAAATATTAAGATAAAGAAGATGTATTTTTCTAGATCAAGAGGTTCAAGGTTGGAACATTCTGTTGTACTACATGTATTCAGAAAAGCATTATATTGCAACATGTACAAGATATCTTGCTAAGCTCTGCTTGAGCTAGTCTGTATTCAGAATTTATATAAGATCATAGGAATATACTGAAATAACACCTAAGGGTGTTAACAAATCAATTATGCACAAATAAGATATATAGATAAATATGTTTAACTTATAAATTTGTTTCTGAATCAGTTTATCAAATTTGTATCATGTGATGTTACTCACAATGCTTGGTGAAAGAAATTCATATGAGAAAGTACTGATATTTTATGAATTAAAAAATTTCAAATTTTTCTCTTTTACGCATATCATAAATTAAAACATTCAATAAACAGATTAAAGAAGAAGGAAGATATGTTTAACAACTTATTTGTGTAATTACTTTTTTTGCCTCATTTCAATTACCAGGACAACTAGGTCATTGATGTTCTATTGTATAACTGTATTACAATAAATGTTGAATCCAGCATACATTTTTCATGACATTTTGTACGAGTGAGGGAGAATTAATTTAAAAGTTGGAGATCAACTAAGGCCATATACCATATAGCGGGTTATTTTCGGGGGTTGTATATATTATCATTTATTTTTCTCGGATAAAACAAAATCAACAAAATAAATTCTGCCAATTTAAAAGTGTACATGCAAGATATTGATAAAAGTTTTAATCTGCCAACATAATAACTGCAAAAATATTTTGTATACCTTTTTCAATGCAAATCACATATTTTACACCTGCTAAAATAACCTGCTATATGGTATATTATCAAAAAGATATCCTATTCTCAATAACTTGTACAGTATCACCAACAGAAGAACTTTTATCATATATCTTTTATTTCACACAAATAGACTTCTGCCTTATTCTATCACATTCAATTTGTTTGTGAATACATGTATACCCAAATTCTAACTTTTATTAATTTGGATTCATAAGCAAGACCCATGTTTACTAACCCCTTTGTGTCGGATAAAAAATCATGGACCATTTTGCAAATGAAATTTGAATAAGGTATTTTATAAAAATCCTGTCTTTAGAAACCACAAAAAATATTTTGCCAGTTAGGAGCGAATATCTGTGACAACATTGAAGGTTTGTGCAAAAAGATGCAGCTCATAGAAACTACATGTTAGTGAAAAGATATTATGAAGAGCAATTTAAGTAAATATGCGTTAGTTTGTGGGATCATATACAATGATTATTTATGGATATCATAGGACTTTGAAGGTTTAGTTACTATATGCCATAATAATATGTTTTAAAAATGCTCTGTCCTATCAATTTTCAGTTCGCTAAAATATTTAACAAATTGCAATTTGGATTTATATCTACAAACTGATCATCTTGTAAAACCTATAGGATTTGAATAATCAATAAAAACTGATAGACATGCACTCAAGGAGCAGCTGTTTACCTAGTATTACTGATATTATTATAAGACATTCAAAAAAGTAAAATCACAAAAATACTGAACTCAGAGAAAAATCTAAACGGAAAGTCCATAATCACATGGCAAAATCAAATGACAAAACACATAAAAAACAAATGGACAAGAACTGTCATATTCCTGACTTGGTTCAGGCATTTTCAAATGTAGAAAATGGTGGTTTGAATCTTGTTTTATAGCGCTAAAGGAAACTCTCCCTTTGATGACAGACATATTTTGAAATATTGAAATTTAACCTAAAGTTAAAATATAAATACTTGTTGCTTGTAGCTTGGAATGATTGAATGTTTAAAGTGGTGAGTTGCACATTGTCAGTGAATGTTGCATTTTAAAAATGTTGTCAATTTTTTATTGAATTTTTTAGTGATTGATGTTTTTTATGTTTACAAATATTTTTGTTATACAGGTATTGTTGTCAACATTTATTATGTATAGGTAACAATTACAGTTGTGTTTACTGAATCTGACTCCCCAACCAAGGTTAAACTAAAAACATTTTAGCCAACCTGAATGTTTCTATGATCAGATTTATTTTCAACCTTTTGTTTTTGTGATATTTATGTTGTCTTATTTTAAAACTTATTGATATTAAACATAGGTAATACATATTTACTTGAATCTGATTCTCAGACCAATGATCATAAACAGGAAAAACATTTTTGTAAAGGTGACTTATTCTTTTATCATGTTGTTAGAATAGCTTAACTATTTATGTTATTTAGACTAATTGTTTTGAACATACTACGTAGGGATAAAGGTTTTATTCATATAAAATAGATTAAGACAATAAAATCACTGTTTTAAAATCTATGACCTTTCTCTATTTAATTTTAATTTATAACTTTTTGTCAAAATACTATGTTTACATTTCTCATATTTTTTTTATTGTTACTAAGAAGTACTTTTTTATTTGCAGGAAACTGATGAGATGAATCTCTAGATCTAATAACTTCAACTTTCTGGACTGTGATAAAGTAACAAATGTTTTAATTGGGATGTTTATATCGGATTTTATAAAAAACCAGTTACAGCTGATGGAAGTCAATTACTTTTAGCTATCAATTTAATACATTATCTTCAAGATTCATGTTGTGAAATCCTCTTGATAAGAACAAAGAATCAGTTCATATATAAGACCTTAAATTGTTGTAAAAGTTGTATTTTAACTGTAGTTTTACTGTATACACAGATTAGCAATATTGTTTCATTATTTATTAAATTGTTGTGTCTAAAATTTGAATTCACTTTTAGCTCAAGCATATTGCCAAAAAATTCCATGTCCAAGTAAACGTTTCTCATCCCTTGGCATCATTTACTTGTCATCATTAATTTACTTTTATAATAATCTTTTCCTATGAAGCTACTTAGCAAATTGGAACCAAACCTGGCCACAATCATCTTGGATTATTGTTAACAAGATAAAATAGAGCCAAAAATATCCGCTCCTTACATTAAACATCAGTTGCTTGTTTATCCCCCATCATGAAAAAGCCAAAAGTATCCTAGGTAATGTATCTCATCAAAAGAGGTTTTCCTGATATGAAAATTTGCCTTACTATAATTTAAAATACTCTTTCATGATTTAAGACAGCAGTACGTACAATCTGTTAACAGGTATAAAAGGCTATCATATACATCTTCAATATCCAATACCATTTAATTACAAAATGAATATCAGAGGGTATAACATTGTTTCTTGTGGTATACCATTTTCAGTTATTTTACATATTTAAAGCTCTAAGAGGTTTAACCTTAAAAAAATTGTATGAGCCACGCCATTTCCAGTACACCATTTTGCCTTTTATTCCATAGTGTTTCAGTTTCATAGTCACACTTTGTTATAGCATATCTACTTCATATCCAGATGTTTGGGTATATCTTAATCGGTATTTACATGACCTTATATGTCTGACGCTGGATATATATTTTTCTAGAAGATATATGTTCCATGACTTTTACACATACAGTAACTTATTGAGTTTTTATACATGTATGATTGTGTATGAAGACATTATTTAAGAACTCTGTTTGGTATGTTGTCTGAACCAGTTAGCTTTTTTTGGGGTCAGTGACATGGTTTAAGACCTTTCTTACTCTGTTTGTTATTTCTAACTAACATATGTCCAGTAATGGGCTTTTAATTCTGGACGGTTCATTAAAATTCTTTCCTGAAAACATTCAAATTGATGATATCCTTTTTTATTTGAACTGAGTGTTTCTATACCAATGTTTGTTGTTTTTATACGACCGCAAAAATTTTTTCGGTCGTATATTGATATCACGTCGTCTTTGTTGTCGTCAGCGTCGTTCGAAGATGGATGGTTTCCGGAAATAATAACTTTAGTATAAGTAAATAGAAATCAATAAAATTTTAATACAATGTTTATAACCACAAAAAGAAGGTTTGGATTTATTTTGGGGGTTATGGTCCCATCAGTTTCGGAATTAGGGGCCCAAAGGGGCCAATACATACATTTATCTAGTTTCAGGACAATAAGTTGTGTATGAGTATTTCACTTACTCTGAAATTGTACCACAATGTTCATACTGTTTATAACCACAAAAAGACGTTTGGGATTTATTTTAAGAGATATGGGGCAAACTGTCTAGGAATTAAGGGCCAAAAAGGGGCCAAAAACAAGCATTTTTGAAGTTTCGGGACAATATCTTATGTTTAACTGTATGGATCTCTCTGACATTGTACCACAAGGTTCCATATAATGAAGGGGAGGCTTGGTGTCAGTCTGGGGTTAATATCAGTGAACATTTAGGAATAAAGGGCCAAAAAAGGTCCAAAAAGAAGCATTTTTCTAGTTTACAGACAATAACTTGTGTTTAAGTGTATGGATCTCTCTGAAATTATACTACAAGGTTTGTTACTACAAAGGAAAGGCTGGAAATGAGTTTTGGGTTCTTGCTCAAAGTGGGGTGTCAATAAGTGAGGGGCCAAAAAGGGGCCAAAATAAGCATTTTTGTAGTTTTCAGTCAATAACTTGTGTTTAAGTGTATAAATTTCTCTGAAATTATACCACAAGTTTCCATATGACAAAGTAATGGTTACAGGGGGTAATGGATCAAATCCATAAGCAATTAGGGGCAAAAAAGGGGGAAAACAAGGGTTTTTCTGGTTAGAGGACAATTTAGACAATTTAAAAGCAGTGTAAGGGAGGTAATCCAATTCAAATTTAAAGAATACTGTTATATATAAATGTTTGATTACTTGATTACTTCCCTTACACTGCTTGAAAATTATGTTAAAGGAAGTGATAATTGTCTTGAGATGTGTAGCTGTAAATTTATTTTTAGAAGTTACTGTTAATTTATATTAATTTTAGCCATGACTAAGTTATTTTATATTTTAATACTTTATGATGTATTTAAGTTATTGTTGCCAACTTTATAAGCAATTTTAATTGAAATTATTTTTGGAATAAGGGATTGGGGGAGATGAACAAAAAGTGTGTGGGGTTGGGGTTAAAATTTTCCTCATTTCAGATTTCAGAATTTTAAAAAGAATTTTTCTTCAAATATTTTGTTGAGGGGACTTATATTCAACTGCTTTTGTATTGCACAAAAGCAAAAAAATAATAATTTAAGTTCATTAGACCACTTTAATTCTGTGTCAGAATTCTTTGCTTAATTTAATTTTATTTAATCACAATCCAAATTCAGATCTGTATCAAGCTTGAATGTTGTGTCCATACTTGCCCCAACTGTTCAGGGTTCGATCTCTGCGGTCGTATAAAGCTGCACCCTGCGGAGCATCTTGTGGAGATTTTAACTTCAAATTTAACTCAGAATGTTTGTAGATGCCTCTGATGTCTGTATGAAATTGCCCCAGCTCTCCTCTAAAGCATTCATTTACTACACGTATTTGTCCTTTTAAACAAACGTACACTTTCCTTGAATCTCGCTTTTTAGCTCACCTGGCCCGAAGGGCCAAGTGAGCTTTTCCCATCACTTTTGCGTCCGTCGGCCGTCGTCCGTCGTCGTCCGTCGGCCGTCGTCGTCCGTCGTCCGTCGTTGTCGTCCGTCGTCGTTAACTTTTACAAAAATCTTTCCTCTGAAACTACTGGGCCAAATTAAACCAAACTTGGCCACAATCATCATTGGGTATCTAGTTTAAAAAATGTGTGGCGAGACCCGGCCATCCAACCAAGATGGCCGCCATGGCTAAAAATAGAACATAGGGGTAAAATGCAGTTTTTGGGTTATAACTCAAAAACCAAAGCATTTAGAGCAAATCTGACATGGGGTAAAATTGTTTATCAGGTCAAGATCTATCTGCCCTGAAATTTTCAGATGAATCGGACAACCCTTTGTTTGGTTGCTGCCCCTGAATTGATAATTTTAAGGAAATTTTGCTGTTTTTGGTTATTATCTTGAATATTATTATAGATAGAGATAAACTGTTTACAGCAATAATGTTCAGCAAAGTAAGATTTACAAATAAGTCAACGTGATCGAAATGGTCAGTTGACCAATTTAGGAGTTATTGCCCTTTATAGTCAATTTTTAACCATTTTTCGTAAATCTTAGTAATCTTTTACAAAAATCTTCTCCTCTGAAACTACTGGGCCAAATTAATCCAAACTTGGCCATAATCTTCATTGGGGTATTTAATCTAAAAAATGTGTCCCGTGACCCGGCCAACTAACCAAGATGGCCGCCACGCCTAAAAATAGAACATAGGGGTAAAATGCAGTTTTTGGCTTATAACTCAAAAACCAAAGCATTTAGAGCAAATATGACACGGTTGATAAAATTTCATCAGGTCGAGATCTATCTTCCCTGAAATTTTCAAATGAATCAGACAACCTGTTGTTGGGTTGCTGCCCCTGAATTGGTAATTTTAAGGAAATTTTGCTGTTTTTGGTTATTATCTTGAATATGATAATAGATAGAGATAAACTGTAAACAGCAATAATGTACAGCAAAGTAAGACCTAAAAAGAAGTCAACATGACCAAAATGGTCAATTGACCCCTTAGGAGTTACCAAAATTATTATATTAAGTATTGTGCAATAGCAAGAAATTTTCAATTGCACAGTATTCAGCAATAGCAAGAAATCTTCAATTGCACAGTATTGTGCAATAGCAAAAAATGTTCAATTGCACAGTATTGTGCAATAGCAAATATTTTCAATTGCACAGTATTGCGCAATAGCAAGAAATATAATTGCACAATATTGTGCAATAGCAAGAAATTTTCAATTATTTGGAGTTATCTTTCTTTGTCCAGAATAGTAGTTTAATCAACTTAAATCATTGTTTTATACAATGCACAATGCATATTCACTTTTACTACCAACTGATAAATTAAAACACTCTTTACCATTCAGTGAAAACAAGCACTTTTTGTTACATTTTAATATTTTATGATGTATTTAAATGAGTAGTTATTGTTGCAAACTCCATTCGAAATTTGAATTGAGATCAGTTTTGAAAAAAGGGAAAGGGGGATGTGAAAAAAAAATGGCCGGGGGGGGGGGGGGGGGGGTTAATTTTTCTCATTTCAGATTTCATAAATAAAAAGAAAATTTCTTCAAAAATTTTTTTGAGAGGATTAATATTCAACAGCATAGTGATTGCTTAAAGACAAAAAAATTATTTTAAGTTCATTAGACCACATTCATTCTGTGTCCAAAACCTATGCTGTGTCAACTATTTAATCACAATCCAAATTTAGAGCTGAATCCAGCTTGAATGTTGTGTCCATACTTGCCCCAACCGTTCAGGGTTCAACCTATGCGGTCGTATAAAGCTGTGCCCTGCGGAGCATCTGGTTATACAAAAGTTTACAAGAGAAGTATCACACAAATTTTACTGTTAACCTAACTGTCAAAATATGAGTCCAATCTTTTATCTTTATCTGTATCCGGATATCTTTCGGAATCCAATTTGAATATTACGTTCACTACTACAGTCACAATCCAGTATGATGTTGTTTGTAGAATAAAAGTGTCAATCCAAATGCTATGAATATTAATGTATATTGATGTCTAAGTCCAAGTGCAAGAGTGAGTGTTTAACTTTAGTGTCTGTATATATATAGTTGTCATGGAAGATTCTAGAACAGTCTATAATAGAACATCCTAGAAAGTTACAACAGAAGTTTCTAGTAAAATGTAGAAGTTTATATAACGCATCTTTTATTAGGATCATCCTGGAAAGTTCCAATCATTCTGTAATTGTTCCAGTGATTTCTAAACTGCACAGTTCTAAGATTATTCTGTAAACAACTATCAGGCCACACAACCCAACTGACCATTTTATTCATTTAACTTATTTGTATATCTTACTTTGCTGAACATTATTGCTGTTTACCGTTTATCTCTATCTATTATAATATTCAAGATAATAGCCAAAAAAACGGTATAATTTCCTTAAAATTGCCAGTTCAGGGACATCAACCCAACAACCGGTTGTCCGATTCGTCTGAAAATTTCAGGGCAGATAGGTCTTTACCTATAAAACAATTATACCGCATGTCAGATTTGCTCTAAATGCTTTGGTTTCAGAGTTATAAGCCAAATTCTACATTTTACCCCTATGTTCTATTTTAAGCCATGGCGGCCATCTTGGTTGGTTGACCGGGTCATGCCGCACATTTTCCAAACTTACTAGATACCTCAATGATGATTGTGGCCAAGTTTGGTTTAATTTGGCCCAGTAGTTTCAGATGAGAAGATTTTTATAAAAGCTAACGACGACGTACGCAAAGTGATGAGAAAAGCTCACTTGGCCCTACTGGACAGGTGAGCTAAAAATACAAAAAGAAATAGAACACGAAACGCAACATAGAAAAAAAAGACTAAGCAACACAAACCCCACTAAAATTGTGGTTGATCTCAAGTGCTCTGGAATGGTAAGCATGTCGATCATGCTATACATTTGGCACCCGTCGTGTCACGTTCTCATGTTCGTACAAACCCGGTTATAAGTCTAATTCGGTAGGCCACAATCGTGAAAAGGGAACGGGATCGTAGGTACGACATAAGGAAAATATCAGCGATCACCTGTGAAATGGATATTCCATAACGGTCAACCAACTCGTGATGGCGTCCGTAAAAACTTAAGAAGGGATGATTTCAACTATATCTTTTGGAACTCTTGGTTTAATAGCTTCCTTGCGAGCAGCAACCCTCTATCAAGGAAATCACGATATGAAATAAATGCATGATAATCTCGTATCAATTGGTAGATATATAATCTGTATTCAGGCGGTGCTGGAATGTTGGCACTTGCTACATAGAAATGTTCACAATTGGGAAGCTGGAATCAGATCTAAAGCATAGAATATATTTTTGTTTATTCACCAAATTACATATACTAGAACACACCCGTGATATCGCGGGTCCGTGACTGAATTAAAGTATATAACTATGCGCAAGCCTTATCTTAGTATTAGTACTGTCATCTGATAAAGTCATCAGAGGCGGATTTAGGGGGGGCCAAGGGGGCCCGGGCCCCCCCTTTTTGGGAAAAAATTTGGTTGCTTATATAGGGAATCACTGAAGCGTGACTGGAGCGGGCCCCCTCTTAGGTCAGGCAGTGGGCCCCCACTTATGAAAATTTCTGGATCCGCCACTGGTCATGCCGATTATAAGATACACAATTTTCTCTGCTTTCAAATCTTTCTGTTTGAAGCCGTCGAACTGGAAATATTAAATATTTGGAAAACAAAAGGTCATGGAATGGAGTATTTTTTAATCAACAGCATTGTCCTATATTAGTTATAAATAAAGTTGAATTCTTTGATTCGCTGTTTTACGTCATGCCCGCTAACAAACTGAAATTTATTTTTAGTCCAGATTTTTAGTATTCGTATTGTTATCTTAGAAAGTCTTACGGATTAAAATACTACAATAGGTAACAATTTGACAATTTAGTAGTGTCAACCCTGTGATTATGACCCGTTTATATAGCATATTAATCCTGAATACACCGTTTGGTGGTGCGCCTGTCAGATGCGGAACGTACAGATAAGGTAATAGGTAACAGGTGATTTAATTTATACTATTGGTATCGGTATCGGACTCGACCCGGAACTTCCTAATTATTGGCGATATTAATTACGTGGAAAAGAAAAGGACCTGGAGTGGTGTAATTTTTAATCTACACCTTTGTACTATATTAGTTGTATATAAAGTTGAATTCTTTGATTCGTCGTTTTTACGTGATGACGGCTGACAAATTGGACCTCGTAATTTTAGTATTATAGATGTATGTTGACATCTAGATGTTGTTCAAAGTCAGGAACACTTATTTCAGTGGTTGTTGTTGGTTCACATCTGTTATATTCGTTATATCGTAAGGCAGCAACCATTTGATTTTCTGGGAGGGGGGGGGGGGGCTATGGTTTTTTTTGGAAAAAAAAGTTTGTTTCCAGTTTTTGGAGAAAAAAATAATTTGGAGAAAAAAATAATTTGTTTTTGATTCTGAGAATGATTTGTTTCATGTTGGTGTCTTTCATTGCTGGCTACATTTATTTGATACGGGTTTTCTCGTGGTTGAAGGCCATACGTTTGCCTATGATTTCTTAAATCCATTGTACTTTAACTTTGTCAAATACTTGTCTCATTGATTGGCAATCATACCACATCTCATCTATACTATTAAACGAGAAGGCCTCATTTTGTGTGTCGCTTCTCTTCCTTCCATAATAAATTAATCATCACGACTCTGTGTTCTTTAAGTTACATGCATAGTCGCATTTGTCATCCATTCTTATGATTATTCAAATTGAGTTATTTTGGGAAAAAAACGACAAAATAGGTACCCGGATATTGTTTCCGTTATCAGACTGACTTTTAGTCATAGATAAGACTTCCGGTTTAAACATCCACAAGAACAACCAATCGTATGATAGATTACAAAATTGAAAAATAAATAAGCCAATCAGAGGGTTCTCCATATCATGGTTGTTAGATCGCAAGAACCACAACTTTTATAACTCCTTAGAGACAATTAAGTTTTCGCGTTTATCAACCTGTAAAGTACGATTATACTACTATTCTATACTACTATGACAGACTCTCTGTATTCTGTCTTCTTTTTTTCTGAAATATGTACTATCTAAGGGGTCATACCAGTTGCATATATATTGAAATAAGTAAAACATGAGGAAACAAGAATGTGTCCATAGTATACGGATGCCACATCGGCATTATCATTTACTAATAAAAGTCTATGTTAAGTGGACCGTGAAATGGGGTTAAATCTCTTATTTGGTATTAAAATTAGAAAGATCATATCATAGGGAACATATTTACTAAGTTTCTAGTTGGTTGGACTTCAACTTCATCAAAAACTTTAACCTGAAGCGGGACAGACGGACGGACGAACGAACGGACGAACAGACTAGAAAACATAATTCCCATAAATGGGGCATAAAATTTATTTAAGCCCGGGATTTCGGGATCAGGGCCCCGCAAATGAGCCTTTGTCATTTATACGAGATTCAAATCCTACCATTGGCATGTTAATAGGGCTCCCAAAAGAAAATGCACTAATGGATTGTCCTAGAAGCACATTTTGTTAGAATATTAATGGTCTATAAGCAGTTTCATTTATTTCATGTTTGAAGCGGTGCAAATTTTTAATTTTATTTGACTTTTACCAAAAAATGCATTGTAGCAAAGGAGAATGGTATAACGCAAGAAACACGAAAAATAATTGAATTTAACAGAAAGGAAACACATAACGGACTTTGGAAAAAGGGAGAGGGATTATATGAAATTCTCAAGTCATAATATATTTTACAAAAATTCATCCTACAACAGTTTACAAGCTGTATATGCCCGCGATTTCGCCCGACAAATGTCCTTTTACTGTCATGTCTGTACTACTATCTGTCGATACTCACAGTTTGGCATTGCACAAGGTCATGTTTTTCTCCGCCTGTTTATGCATTTTAACACTAAATCCATTTGATGTTGGATGTGTACTGATTGATATTTTTGTCTAAGATACAAGTTTTTTTATGAGTTGTTTGTGGCTTTGAACTAGATGTCATTCACTGTGAGTACTCTCAGATCTGCACTTTGTGTTTTTTGGATGTACAAATTAATGTATAAGCACCTGTCCAAGTCCATTATGTGTTTTTGTTGCATGTATTTCTATTTGTATCCATCTGATGAGTTAAGCCTTTTCAATTGATTTTTATAGTTTGTCCTTATGTTGTACTGTTACATGTACATCACTGCCTCTGGTTAAGGGGAGAGTTGAGCACTTGCAAACATGTTTAAACCTGCCACATTTTTATGTGCCTGTCCAAAATAAGGAGCCTATGCCCTATAGCATGTATAGTTCAATGGTTGTTGTTGGTTTATATCTGTCATATTTGTATTTCAAAGACTGTTTTGTCATAAATTAGGTTCTTAGTTTTCTCTGTTGAATTGATTCTTATTTTTTTTTAAGTCAGGGACTTTATAGCCGACCCTATGGTATGGGCTTTTCTCTTGGTTGATTTTAATTGCTTACCTCAACTCAATTTGAACTTTGGTGGATAGTTGTCTCATTTGCAATCACACCACTTCTCCTTATTTTTGTTATAAACCTTGAAACATGTAACTGATCCATGAAATGAAGTCAAGGTCAGAAACATGTAACTGATTAATGAAATGAAACCAAGTTCAGGTGAACCCTACATGTATTTGTCAGTTATTTTCTACCTAGCAGGGATGATGAGGAATCCCATAAATCAAATACTTACAATGTATTCAATTACTCAAAATGGTGAGTATTTCAAATGACAAAAACACTCTTAATATATATATCAAGCAGGGGCTAAACCATAAAAAGGGGGTCATTAGACAATGGATATATTCATATGATAGACATAAACTTTGTTTTTTATAAGACAAGGCATGAAGCAATTAGCATCTAGGTCTTCTACCTTCTAATGACTATATTTCATAATATTCATTTACCAATACAATAATCATAGTTTTTAAAGTTACTGGTTAATTTCACTATTCATTTTGTTATGTCAGGTGCCAAATAATTAAATGATAATAGCTCTTAAGACCTCCCCAAGTTTATTCAACTAGATGTACATGTACCTGTGTACCCTTTTCCTGAAAACAACCACCTTTTAACAAGCTGAACTGTGAACATGTGCTTACTTATGATACCACTGCTACATTTAGTTGGTAAACATGAAGTTGACGAGAGGTGGTCTGAAAGCTCATTACACAGCGCTCCAGCTTGAAATTGAAAGGGGCAGGGTGCCAGTATCATGTGTATAGCATGATCCCAAGCAGCTTGATGTCAAGTTAAATTTGCAAAAACATAAAGACGTGACAACCATAAAGTTTTAAATAAACTAGCTGTAACCCTACACTAAAAGTGAATGCAATGTGAGAACCTTTAAAGCAAAAGAAGGTCAAATCTTGTACATTAATCAGTCAACATTGAATAAAAAAAAACCAGCACAACATTTGTATCTAATAACTCACTTTTTAATCTCATACACTTATATACTCTCATACATTACATTTTGTACATACATGTACTGATATTATTACATGAAAGTCACTGGAATGTTTATCTGACATTATTAAAATTATATCACATTCTGTATGCCTATGGTGTAGAAAGTTTTTTTCTGTGAAAACCCCCGCCCTTATTTGTTCAATGTACAATCTATATTGCACATAACGGTTTATGCTCGATAATTGTTTATGTAAATTTATTGAAAATGAAATGTTTGAACTTAAATGTCGCTAGACATGCTAGACAGTTTTCTTCTTGTTAACTTGATGTGTGGACAACTTTGCATGGTCTCTGGACTGGATTTCACTGATCTGCCGTCTTTATTACAATACTTTTTGTATAGGTGAAGTAATTTTTAAATCCCAAACTGCACAATCTCTCCTGTATTTTCCTTGGTAAGAATCTTCAGTTCATCCTGTCTTCGGTTCACATCGACCATTCTCATGGAATGGAATCTAATTTTCATACTTGGATTGATACAAAGCCACGAGTTATTCAATATTCATTGTTAAAATATAAATAGTTAATGAAACATCATAGATGAACATGAAATTAATGTAATGTTTAAGTCAATATGATGATGTGTCACGAGTTTTTCATCCCGCTCGCTTTCTGGCGTAATATCCAAGGCATGCACAAATACCAAGAACTCCAATAATTAGTCCTAAGACAAGGGCTATTGCGTCCCCTGCATCAAATGCATGAACTCCAGGAAACAATAATGTCAAAACTAAAAGTACGAAGAAGAAGGAAAATGAGAATCCTTTCGCCATTTTGTCGGTACGATGATTAGCACGTGACTGCTCATGTGATACTGATAACATAATAATGAAAACCAATCCGGAAAAATTCCGTACAAGTTGCAAATTATAAAAAGAAAAGCAACACGTGTGAAATTCACTTCATCAGATACACATGCGATACTTCCAAGTTCGTATCGAGTTTTGTATTTAAATAGATTTCAGAGGGGTGATATGAGTGGCAATGAGACATCTATCCATCCAAGTCACAATTTGCAAAGTAACATTATAGGCCAAAGTACGGTATTAAACACAGAGCCTAGGCTCATACAGAACGAACAAGACAAAAAGGACTCCAAAATGACAAGTGTCACGTGAAACCATTCATTCAAGTAAAATATCTTGTAAAAAGTAAAATCACAAAAATACTGAACTCCGAGGAAAATTCAAAACGGAAAGTCCCTTATCAAATGGCAAATCAAATGATAAAACACATCAAACGAATGGAAAACCACTGTCATATTCCTGACTTGGTACCGTATTAATTTTTGTTTTGTATAATGACTGATATGGTGCTATCATCAGCAAATAAATCGATGTTATGATTATGATGAGACAAAGGAAGATCATTTATAAAAGTTAAAAACAACACAGGCCCTAAAACGGAACCTTGAGGTACACCCATTTTTGTGTTTTTGTATGCTGAAAGACAAAAAATATCATTGAGGAAAATCTTAAATAATAGAGGTCCTAAAATTGAACCTTGAGGTACATCTATGAATATGGATTTCAGCCCAAATAATAAGAACACCATTGACTTTTAGTTATGGCTTTCTGTTAGATATGAATTCAATACCAGTGGGATACTGAGAGTCACTGTGCATATACACCACAAACCTGTTTTATCGAATATTCTTGTCATGTTGCTTTTCGCATTTATACTTAGAAATAGTAGTCACTACATGTTGTAAAACTGTAAATTTAAATATAAAAAGATGTGGTATGATTGCCATCGGACAACTCTCCACAAGAGACAAAATGGCACAGAAATTTTAGACCTTCAACAAAGAGTACCACATTGTCAGCTATAAAAGGCCCTGAAATGACAAATGTAAATCAGTTCAAACGAAAAAAACTAACAACCTAGTTCAAGAAAAAAATAATGAACGAAAAACAAATATGTTACACAGTAATAAACGAAACCGAATTAAAGGCTCCTGAGTTGGGACAGACACATTCAAAATATGGTTGGGTTAAACTCGTTTAAGGCGCCAATTAATACTCTCCTAACCGTGGCCAGTGGTGTAACAGTAGACCATAAGAAACAAATTGTAAAATAAGTTGAAAAAGGCTTAACTCATCCACTAGATACAAATTGAATTTCATCTTATGTAAACTCATAGTGGACGTTGATTGGCACTAGAACACCCTCACAACAAAAAGACACAAAGTACACACATGCGAGTACTCGCAGTTACCGCCAGCTAGCTATATATAGTTCAATGGCCAATTACAACTAATAAAAGACATGGAGCTAAGACTATAATTGCAATCAGTACACACCCAGCATTCAATGGATTTAGTGTACAGGCGCCATAAACAGTAAAAGAAAAAAATGACCTTATACAATGTCATCGGATACAGGTATCTACGACTGTAGAGTCATGCATGTGCATATGCATATACAAACATAGTTTGTTTGATTTTAATCTACTGTTAAAAAAATCAATATTAATACCAATAAAACAATATTCAAAGATCGTATTACAGTGTTGAATTGGTAACCTTTTAGAATAAGTTTATTTAAAGGATCGATATAAAGTTAACCTGGATTGTTTCCAATTTTCCGGAATTTAAATGATGATGCAGATATCCCGGAATACTTTTTCTACAGATACAACCAAATCCATCTATCTTTGGAAGAATTTAGTAAGGTTTTAAAGTAATTTGTGATAACGAAAGGACCATCAAAAACACGTAATTTATCTTAATCATCAAAAGAAATCTTTACACACTAAAATAGTTAACTGCATATAATATTAAGTATGGAGTTATTATCTTTAATATGATTGTGTAATAGCTATTTCCATGATAGTTTGAATATCAACAGAAAGCCCTGTTTAAAAATAAAAGACTTAATAAATATTGAAAATAACTATATGTTTCAACTCGTTCGGTATGACCAAGTTTATGTTAACGTTAACAGAGATCGAAATCTATGTCGGACAAGGATTTCGTTACTAAATATCAAATATGTAATAGTTATCCCATGAGGACGCGGTGAGGCAGTGTAAGATCATCCCGATGGCCGGAAAGTTAGTCTTATCTGAATAAATATTTCTAAGTTTTATTTTGGAGTTAACATTCCCACCAAAATTTTCAGAACAAAGGAAAGCACGAAGAACAAGGAAACTCCAGCTGGGGTGATCTGGTAGCCGGGTGATTCGGCTCAGAGCACCCCTGGTAGAACAAAGGAGCTGGGATGTAATGTCTTTACCGAGACTAACACTGATTTTACATTCCAATATAGTATAATATAAAAACATTGGTCCTATTTTTCCTGTTGATATTTATATTTTACCATTGCACAATGTTTATGTGCATTTTATTTCACAAGCTCATATGCATTTCTAAGACATCTTTATATATAGTCTCTTGGATGTGTATTGCTGTATATTCTAGTATTGGTTAATCATTTAGTTGAAATTCGCTTTGAACTATCCTCAATATCGTTATGTTACTGCGAATATTTTTATTCGGTACCATTTGTGACCTTTGTCTTTTTGCTAATGTAGCTTGTTGTGCTTCATGAGCATCTTATCTTTCCAACAAATTGTTAGTTACTATTTGTACTGTTCCAAATACTATGTTCCAAATCAAAGGGAATGTGAATGCTCACAAACATATGTTATCTATACCCCATTCTTTATATCCCTGTCATTCAGTTGGTGGCAATGTTTTTTGTCGGCTATATTTGTTTCCCTTTTTATTGTTTTAAATATGAATCAGGCCATGTGTTTTCTCTTTGAATTGTTTAACAATTTGTCCTGCTGTGACATTTAAGTATGGGTTGTGCTCATTGTTAAAGGCATAACGGTGTGTGAGAATTAGTTAGTCATCCCCGTCCTTTGGTCAGTGATGGATGATTGTTTCATCAATCATACAACATTCTAGTCTAAATTTTAAAGACTTGGAAAGATTTTTAATTTTTTTTAAGGCATGATTACATCTAGTGAACAGTGTCAACTAGCACAAGCATTTGCCATTCGTATCTATACTATGGAAATATAAGGTCTTAATTCAGAGCCGACATTACCAACTATGGATTTCATTCGGTGAGTACTGTGGAATCATTTAATTTCGTGGGTACCAATTTTCGTGGATTAAAGAAAACTTACATGTTCGTGGATATTTGATTTCGTGGTTTTGCCGTAGTCTCTATACAAGCCTATAGAAAATTTGTCATTCGTTGAACATTTAATTTCGTGGTTTACCTTGACCCACGAAATCCACGAAAATTGGTATCCAACGAATATTAATGAATCCACAGTATATTGTACTTGCTGGTATTGTACATGTAAAATTGGTAGTGGTGTAGTAGTTAAATGTGCTCTCCCATTGCATTCTCACAAATAATTCCGAGTTCAAAACTCAGGTCAGTATTTTGTAGACGCTAAAGAAATCCTAAACCAGACAAAATTGATGCGCTGATAATGAAGCTGCAGTTACTGAAATTTAACTATACATAATAAAATTAACGGTACCAATTTTCTTGAACCAGATGCGCAGTATTAATTAATAACTGAACATGTACGGTGACCTATAGTTGTTAACGTCTGTGTCATTTTGGTCTTTTGTGGATAGTTGTCTCATTGCCGGGCAATCATACCACATCTTCTTTTTTATATGTGTTTATTGTTTAAAATAATAAAAAAAGAACGCATACATTTCATAAATAAACAAACTTACAATAATATTTAACAATAAAGTTTAAAATGCAATCACGACTTCCCCTTCCCAGAGTACTATGTGTTATAAAGGAACACAGGCTTTCATATCCAATTATTGAGTTGATGGGAACATAATATATATCATTTTTGCATTTTCCTTGGTCATTTTTCAATGCAAGGTTGTCTGATGGTTTATAAGTGTTTCCTGCAATACAAAATAAAATGTTTCTTATTTTTAATTGTATTACAGGACAGACATAATCGGTTGGCAATATTGTTACATTCTTGGCAATTATGAAAGAGTAAAATCGATATAAACGACAGATGAAAAGAGAGTTCATTCACTATGACCAACATCAGCTTGGTTTGTAGTAGGATTATCAACAGTTAGATCTGGTACATCTATAACCATATCAGTGTAGTTCCGAATGGCTATATCCAAATCTGTTCTTCCGT
Organism: Mytilus edulis; assembly: GCF_963676685.1. Taxonomy (NCBI): domain Eukaryota; kingdom Metazoa; phylum Mollusca; class Bivalvia; order Mytilida; family Mytilidae; genus Mytilus; species Mytilus edulis. Next base: position 3,681,705 of record NC_092344.1, read on the forward strand.
ATCTCTCGGGGAAGATTATTAAACAGATAAGTCCAGCACCTATACTTCCTACGACTGCCCAATTGACCCAGGATGTCCCTGAAATACAAACAAGGTGAACTATGAACATCACATGTTCAGGAAGAAGTCAAACACATGTAAGAAGAATAATTTTATGAACATTTGTATTAAAAAGGGATCGATTTTGATAAGTTATATTTTTATTGATGAAAGAATAGACAGCTTGAATACAACGTATCTTTTTTTAAGAAGTCAATAAAACAATTGCACAAGCGTATGTCCTTTTTGTGTCCATTAAGAAAAGATCTTATCTTTATCACCGTATGCCACTCTAGCTTTGTATTGAAATGTGCTTGTATCTACCAATTGTTGTCATGGTAGTACGTATTGTTTGTATCTCGGTCTTATGTTTTCCTATTTTGATTTTTCCTTGTAACAAAGAGACTTCCTATAACATTGTCATATGTATTCTTTTGATAAGAAAAAGTAAAGTTTTTATATATACTCATGTAATATATTTCATCAACATCATGTGCACTGCATTATAAACCTTTACGAGGTAAAGCCGACGAAAGAAAACATCACTTGACTAACGGAAACCATAAAAAATATAGTCTAGTTGGCCGAGTGTTATATATGGTTGTCAACGTCAAAGGCACTCGTCTCAGATTTTTTCCCCCTATATACCTTTATATAACACAAGGTACTCAACTCGCGATTTAGAAAAATGTCAGCCGGTGGCGAAATTCCGTTATATTGCGATTTCTCGGCTGTCAACCCGCTAAAACTTGTTATGTCGTAAATTGATTTATCTTCACAATGGTGTATAACACGCCTACTTTTGTTGTCGGAATCATCCGTAGCAGATCTACCCAAGTATTACCAATGTTATTTCAACTGATCGGGCGGAGCTTACGTTTTAATTTGCATGAGGACAGTCGATTTGAAAATGTGTGTGATTACGATGATTGCCGTAACAGTTATTACTGATTTCTAATCACCTATCAGTGACCTCAAAGAAATTTCCAAAAGAATGACTGGTTAATGCATTGATGAATGTATCCTAAAACACCTATCTATAGATGGACTGGTTTTAGGCGAGTGTAATATTTGAAAAAGACGTCTAGTTAAGGACTTTAATGCACCCACCTAACACACGGCTAATTTCTTTTTTAAATGAAAGAATAATGATTTAACTTTGATTTTTGCCCGGTCGTCACAAAATCGTACGGTGCAGTTTTTGTAAAATTGACGTTTATTTCAGAAATTAGTTGAAAATTATAAAATACGACATGTTTTTCAAGCAAAGGAAATTAGACGTATCTCTTCTTTTAGACAGAATAATTAAGTGAATTAGATTCTTAAAATAATGAAAAACAATATTTACAACTGTAAGTTCGCATGCTTTTGCATTCCTTCTAAATATTTGACATTTTGTACGAAAATTTTCATAATCCTCAGTGACCTTTTCGAATCTACAATTAAATTTTTATTAAATGCTTTTGCACTCTATCCGTTTTAGAACACACCAACTTACTCATCAGTTATCGTTTTTTCATTCAAGATCAAGACTTTATCTCAACATTTCTTAAAATCACGAATTTCTGTAATTTTATGATGTTGGGTAAAATCACTATAGTTTCCGGAATCCCTTATCTATTTCGTTATCGTTTTTTTACAGATATATTAGTCGATTTCCGTGTACTTAATAGTGCTATTAGAGTACGATAAATCATATGTAAACGGTTCTATTCTATCTTTAACTTCAGTGTAGCTTAAATAGATAAAAAATCTTCCGAAATTAAGATCAAATCAAAGTAAAACATAGTTTTTGAGTTCTGTAGAATTCACCCCTTTCTAAAAAAGGAATCGTATCGGAAAATTGTAGAAAATCTTCCGAGTCGTGTCAAATTTTCATAGTCCAGTTCACAATGAAACCCTTTCTATGCTAAAAAGCAAAAACTATCCATTGATTGACACAGATGCATAGTCTGTCATGTATTTACTACATAGAAACTATGTAGTTAAACACTTAAATGAAGATACAGTTGTATTGCCGCAGTGGGAAAACGAAAAGATGAAGTTTACAGAAGACTGGTCGATGAATATGAAAAAAAATGAAAACATCCCATTTAAAAATACAAAATATCATAAGAGTTGCTATAAATATTTCGAAAGTAAGCACAACCTATCATCTTCTGTTTTGTCTGTACAAAGACTTGTACGTACTACATGTACCAATTCTACCGACCAGTCTCTTCTCATATATCAACGAGGGCAGTAGATCTACAACTCATTCTGATTTGTCTTGGTTTGTATATTTTGCCAATGTATAAAGCCTATAAGCAAGTTACAAAAATTTCATCAGGTATCCTCTGAGGAGCAAACTCAAGCTGTATTGGGTGTTACTTCGTATATCTCCTACAATAATCTAATTTACAAAATAACTCATGATAATTTTACTATTAAATCTTTATACCATCGAGCTTGCATCGCTAAATATTTGCTACAAAATATGCAATCAGAAAGTAAAGAGCTATTTAATTCTGAACATAAAACAGCTTTTACTAACATTTCGACGATTAAAGATTACGTGCCTGTACACAAGGAAGTATTCTGGTTAACAACTTTACTTGATCAGTTAACCGGGCTTAATTTCTGCCCGAGGATCGCCGCCGAGAAAACTACACAACATATTATCAGCTTCAACAAAAACCAAAAATATATGGTCAATTTATGATACGTGAGACAGCCTTAACAAGGCCAAGGTACATCCAATATTGTATACAGTAGCTCTATAATTTTGTCTTATGACGTAATGACGGAAAATTACCCGTTTAAAATGGCTGTGATATACGGTCTATCTAATTTAAAGATCTGAGCAGTGACTGCGAAACTGGTTGCAAGGACTTTATGCAGCTACTAGTATTTTACGGAAGCAGATATATGGTAAAGTTGTAATCCAATCAGATGAATATCCATTATCTAAAAACATTTCACTGGATTATTCAATTGAAATTATGCCACCTGCTTTAAAAACATTTCTGTATTGTCTTTTGGATGATGGTGCATCTCAGGCAGTTAATAAAGCGTACGATATTCCTATTGACAAAGTTCTTAGATGTATGGCTTAAGTAGAATGTATACTATCTATAAATATTTTTTTTTATCTCTTTTTCATTTAGGTTTATTATTACAAATGCACCGTATTTATGGACACACCTTTGATAATTATTAACAAGTTTGACTGATCGGGAGATAAGAAAAATTGAAAATTGGACATACATTCTACATGGCATTATTTTTCTTCTGGGAGTCAAAATTTTATCCAAGGCAATGGAAACAGAAACAATAAAAATTCTCCGTATGACTTTGGTTGGCTAAAAGGCAACATCGGTCCGGTATGATGTCATCCAACTTTCTGCAAGTTTGATCTGTTTACGTATTGGTTGAGGTATAGGGGAGAGTTGAGATTTCCAAAAACATGTTAAACCCCGCCGCAATTTTGCGCCTGTCCCAAGTCAGGAGCCTCTGGCCTTTCTTAGTTTTGTATGATTTTTTTATTTTAAATTCTTGAGTATATTTCGAAGCTTAGTATGACGTCCATAATCATTTCAAACTAGTACATTTTTGTTTAGGGGCCAGCTGAAGAACGCCTCCGGGTTTGGGAGTTTATTGCTGCATTGATGACCCATTAGTGGTCTTCAGTCGTTGCCTGCTTTTTGAACGGGTTGTTGTCTCTTTGACAAATCTCTCATGTCCATTCCCAATTTTTAATTCAATCTGTATATAGTAGATCTTGTGTCCGCTTTGAGCAAAACCTCTGCTGTACTGATATATGCCTATGCCAAGGAAGTTGTCTTTGTATGGATATGTTGAATAATAAGAATGATGAGATTACAAGTTAAAATGAAGCTATAATATTCCGATATCGCAATATTCCGACACCTAAATGGTCCAACATCCCATTGGTCCGACGTTTCGATCATTTAGGTTATACGCTAACGGGATTTTAACACAAGAAAGCCAAATAAAAGGTTCAATATTAGGATAACCTTGTCTTCCGTTTGAAGCGGTGAAACAAGATATAAAAAAGTAATACTTAGTGCCAAAGTAGCCGAACGTCATCACTAGCGTAATTTAAAAAAGTACAAACTACTTTGTCAAGTGTTGTTTGATTAATTGAATATCTCAAGATACACGGCGGCCGACTAAAGTAAAAATCAAACACAGTTTGACGTACAATGAGTGATCATATTTTCCTTGTGATGTTTTATATCAAAATTGTCAATTTGTTGATATAAATATACTAGTAGCACTTTACTCATTTTAGTAATGTTAATTAGTACTCTTATCATATCTGATTTAGTGATGTAAATGAAATTGCGGTATGATCCAGACTCAAAGTATTGCACTACAATAATAAAAAAAAATCTGCCCTATGGTTGTCTGATCTTGAAGCGGTTGGCAGGCTTTCAAACTAACAGGAGACCATAAGCTTCCTCAATTTTAATGTACAGCTCATCGTGGGACTTTTCTGAACAATTAAAAATACGTCATATGGTATATGCTTCAAATATTTTGTTTCGGATTATTTATATCAAATTTGCAGATATATGTTTGTAAATACGTGCAATCAAATGATATGGAGGTATTATACGATTTAGATAATGCTAGGGCGACTACATATACATGTGTGTGACTTAATGGTTGATTTTCAAAGACTCCGAGAGGAAACGTTACGTAACATGCGTTACCGTTAAAACCAACCAAAATTAATTAATACTATGATAGAAATATATTTTCCCAATAGTAATACAGCATTCCTATAAAAATATTTCGTTTTTGCATTTGTTTTGACTCGATTTTTCTACTGGAAATATCCGTGAATTGAAATTGCACCCATGACCTTTGACCTCAATTTAAAAAAAAAATGCACCATAATTTCTTTTTGACGACCGGGATATTTAGAAAGTACACATTCTTAGCTTTCCAGTGATATATAATTTAGCCGTGTGTTAGGTAGGTGCATTAAAAATGTAAATTTGGCTCTCATATCACTCGCCTATTTATTATGAGCGAACTGGATAAACTCTGCCCAGTCAAGTGAAATAAATTGAGTAATATGTCAATCGTAATTATTTCGTCTACCGAAAAATAAAGGTATATAGAATATATTTTTCTGAGACGAGTGCCTGTGGTCACAGTGTATGCAGAGTTGTTAATATGTCAAAAATGATCACAAATGCATGGCTTTTAATTTCGTTGAGGGAGGCAGAAATTAAATTGTTCGGCTAAATTCGAATCGAAGTATATGTTACAGTAGATTTTGGTGTTAGCCTTGATTTTTCGATATACATATATATTGTCAATCATTCGTAGAGTTGTTACACATGACATTTAGACGTTTGTATACATATATTGCGTCCACTCATAGTAACTCAATCTGCATGCAACCATACGTACATTATGGCATAGGTAAAGCAAGTTGATTAACATGGCAACTTTTTTAAAATTTATTTGCTTGTTTCCTTACCTATTCCAGGTATCTGTAGAACAAACAGTAATACAGTACCACTAGTGCTGTTTAAAATAGTTAGAAAAGCTCCAGTTACACCTTCTGCAACCGGGTATGACGTTTCAGCACAAAGTTCATAAAATAACGCTATTCCACCATTCACAAACATTCCTGCTAAAATACTGGAGGAGTATAACTGAACTGAAAATTAAGAAAATAAAATGGTAAAAGATGTAAGATTCAGATCGAAAATGGGTCATAAAAAGCAAATACTAAAGACCATAACAAGTGTATAGACCAAATTATTAGTTTGTCTGTTTGTAACTTCTTTGAGTCACGAATCTCTGTGTCGTTGAATCTAATGAATAATTCTATAATTTGCTATTGATTGAGATTTCTAGCAACAGTTCAGATTGTTTTCTTTTTACTCTTTGCATTTGTTTTGCCCAACTGGAAAACTAGAAAAAAACCGGTACAAAAACCAGCTTTCTCTGTTTATATCTTACCTGTAGAAAACGGTAAAACTTTGGTACATATAAGAGTAAACCATACAATTGCACCTCCTCCGCACAAAAATAAACACATCAGAAATAACTTCATATGTTTCATAAATATATCGGAAAACCTGAAAGAAAAGGAAAACAATCATAATTTTAGTCAAGGTATCATACTATTTATGTAAAGATGTCGAAATAATATATATCTGCTGAATTACACGTAACAAATTATAATTAATGCGACAGTAGTCTTACCGTGATGAAATAATTTATAAAGTAGAGTTAGAAACGACAATCAAGCATACACAAGAATTGCGGACAGCTCAGCTGGATGGCCTTATCAACTATCCCACAGAGAGCAGTTATCATTGAATTGTTTTTAACGTTATTGTCTACGGGGAATTATGACCACTAGTTAAATAAACGAATACTTTGCCTATACTATAGATATCATATAAAATTAACAAATTATAAAGATTGCACCATTTTTCTAGCTTTAAAATGGTGTAATAAAATTCACTTTATCTTGAAATTTACTGGTGTCCTCATCGTGTTGAACGTTAGGTCATCTTCTGGTTGAATATATAGCAAATACGAGGTATACATGTCTACTAAAAAAATCATATTTAATTCATTTTTTATTGTAAATTAAATTAATACGTTATACAATATTGGCAAAACGTTTTCCTATCAAATGGTATAAAAAATATCATTTTAAAATAATGTTTACTGGTGTCCCTATGCTTTTAAAAGTGGAACTTCATATTTTTTTGTTATACAACGTATATTCAGACAACTAGGATTGACCGTATTCAAAGACGAATTGTGGTTGGTGTTATAAGTTGAATTCTTCATTTTATGTTTTTTGACATCCATTATTTGAAATATCTAGTTAGGTTTTAAGCAATACGTTAATTTCTGTTATACCAAAGATGTCTTTAAAGTAACATCAAAGTTAAGTAGTGTGGTTCTGTCGACATCTTTGAGAAAAGTACAGAAAAAGGATTTTTTTTTCTAAAAAAGGCTTTGTCTTAATAAACTTATTTAGTTTCAAGTAACAATAGCATTAATTTGTTATCAATTAATTGAATACACAATGATTGTATTGATGAAAAAAAATGTTTACATAATCTGAAAAATCAAATTGAAAAAGAATATAGATGCCAACGTGAAATTTTAATGTTATTCAAAACATAAACAATGAATGAAAATGACAAAATACATCGGAAATCGTTTTTAAGAAAAGCTCCATAATAATCGATCTAAATATGGATGTATTATATAATACATTTTGTACTTCCATGATCTTAACTGCCATATAAACACAAATGTGTCAATATTTACATAGTATATAAGCGTCCCATGGGGCCACGACAAATCCTTCCCAGTGCTGTATCCCAAATTAATACCATATGTTGCTATTTTATCTTATCATGGAAGTATTATATTGAAAATAAAGTATTTCACACACAGGCTCTTATTGAGTGCCCCCTTTTTTTTTCATTTTATTTTGGTTAAGTTTTATTTGAAAATATTCTTTTCATATTTCATTTTTTTTCTTTCTTGTATAACTCTTATTCTGGCGATATAACCATACTTATTTACATTTGTTGTTTTCTATTCTTTTGTATAAGGGCATTCTTATTTCTACACATAAGAATATACAGAGGGTTATACATAAAAAAACGTATTTTATTAAGTGAAAATAAATTTAGAAACGTTGAAATATGAACGAATATTTAAAAAAATTGATTAAACAAACAATAAAAAAGGAGTGAACTAAACGAGCACCTGACTTTCGGATGTCATGACATTCCTTATTGACAAATGTTTTGCGCTATTAGATATTTTGTTTCTGTTTTGAATTATTTCCTTGTATTTGCTTACTGACAGCGGTTGTTGGAAATACTTGACCAATAAACCCACAGGAGGGTTACAATCTTTCCTAAATCACAACAATTTTGTGTCAGGATTTCTGTTTATTTGCGTTCATTACTGGTTCTCCGTTCATAAAATGTATTAAATTTCTGTTCCGTGTATATTTGGTATAATATGCCTATAAATTCAGAGGCGGATTTATAGTGGGCAGCCCCCCCCCCCCATGTTGGGAAAAAAATTGGTTGCTTATATAGGGAATCACTGAAGCGTGACTGGAGCGGGACCCCTCTAAGGTCAGTCAGTGGGCCCCCACTTATGAAAATTCCTGGATCCGCCACTGGGATTCTCTCTATTAAACTTGCGAAATAAGAAAAAATCCTACTCTGTGTTTATCACTGTTGAATTAGGCCGTGTTCACATTGACCCAAACTCGGTGTTGTGTTAGTGTAACTCACACATAAACTAAACATAATTACGTTCCCATTGATAAAATTCAATGTTTACGTTACATGTAGTTTAAATCATGTTTTGTCTACATGCAGTCGATAGTCAATGTAGGCCTTGTGTAGGTTCAGTGTACACAAAACTAGACATTCCGAACTGTAATTTTTCCATTTATATGTAAAAAAGAAACGTTTTTTTTTTATATAAAATTGATACTTATAACACTTATTAATAAAGTTCTTTACAGAAATATTTGTCTAAACTTGATATATTTATTTGTTATAAAACACTTTACATAGCCTTATTAACCCATTATCAAGACTCATCCATCATCATTGCCGAACACATAATTCATTAGAAAAGGTCTTCCCGAATCGACTGGACGTACGCACTGACAGAAATATTTGCCACTGGTCTTTACTCAAACAACGATTCACTCATAAATGCATTACTGAAAAAGGGTGGGGTTAATTGTTTGTTTGTGTAGAATCTCAGATCCGTTAAAATACAATTTTAGATAAAAAAAAAAATATCACCCTCTCCTTTTGCCAAAAAAAAACAAAACTTGTAGAAGCAATACTATTTGAAACAAACAGAAAAGATAGAAATGTAATAATCCAGAATGACTTTCTTAAAGGAGCAACCACTTTACTTTAAAAAAAAAGGGGGGGTACTCGCAGTCCGATTTTTTTCTCGCGCGAAAGTTAATATTCAATTTTTTTCGATGGTACCAATTCAATATTTAACACTATAATGTATGGGGGAACTTTGGATTCAGACTAATCATCTGTATGACCCGATTTGTTTTAATCAAAATTGAAATTGTGGGAAAATCCATTCCCCCTTTTTTTTTTAAAGTCAAATGGTCGTTCCCTTACTGCTAGTTGTTCGGAAATTTGAGTTCGGTTCTACGTAATGAACATTGAAATGACATTTAGTTTACAAGTGTGAACAAATCTTATGTACAGGTAACTAAACAAGGTGTATAGATGTGGACAAATCTTATGTGAAACTAGTGTAGATTACATCATGGAAGTATTATATAATACTTCCATGGTTAGGTCTAGTTTAACCCGAATAATCCAGTCGTTATATTACGATCACTTCGATCACACCCTCGAGAAAAGTAGTAGATAGAGGGCACTGAATAATTCGAGTTGGGTCTAGTTGAGTTTCGAATGTTTGTGAATGAACTAATGAAAATCGACGTCATACTAAACTCCAAAAATTAAACACATAAATGAACTATACAAATCCTTGAATTAACTAAAATTAAAAACAACCCACAAGAATAAAAAAGACAGACAAGGAGCTCCCGACTTGGGACAGGCGTAAAAATGCGGCAGGGTGAAACATGTTTTGTGAGCCGTGAATTCAACCCTCTCGCTATACATAATTGTACCTCTGGCAAATGTAGAATAAACGAATCAAAACTTGTTGATACATTTGTCTTAAATAAAGTATATATATAGAATTAACAATAAACAATAAATACATAGTTAAGCAAATTATTTTATAAATTTCAATGACAAAATCAGACTTTACAGCTTCAAGTTCTCTATTCCACAACTTTGTTTTACACCGTTACTTTTCAAATACAATTTAATAGAATGGTCTGTATCATATAACCTCCTTGTTTATACAAAATCAACAGATAATTTATAATGGATATCTGCTGCGGATATTTCTTCTTAAATCAAGGATCATTAACCTTTATTTGGCTGACCTAGAGTTTTTAAAGTCATAGTGGGGATCCCTTCTAAAATCTATTGCTTCTGGAATTATCGTGTAATTGCTAATAACATTAATTACGCAATATGCCTAACGGCAAATCGACATCTATTGGTGGGGTGTTTGTTTAGGGGAGTTATCTTTTCTTATTTACTGGTCACCAGACGATCAGAACAAATTGGGAACCAGAATAGAAAATTAACACGAGTTATCTCGCCTTGAAATGCCCATAATTCTTGTACATGGCAAAGAAAACGAAACAAACACCCCAAAATAGACGGAAAATGTCACAGAAAATTCCAAATAAGGCTAGACGGGGTGCATCGGCATGGTAAGCGTTTGCAACATTTTAGTAAAAAGAAGGGACCGAAGTAATAGTCACCCCCCAAAAATGGGAAAGTAACAATAGAGAACACAAATTGTCTCTTTTTCCGTAAATGTTTGCTTTGATTTACCCGTGTGAAACGTAAATATATCTAAATATGAATTATCTAAGAGTTTATTTAAGATCTTTCATTTCGAAGCATGTGGAAAAGTAGAACAAGGCGTAGAAAAGTTTTGATATTACTGTAAATGTAAAGATAGTGATTGAAAGTTTTAGAGTAGATTGAAGTTTTAAGAATCCATATCTGTTTGATACCATAATTTGTTCCATAAACATCATGACAATATTTCTAAAGACCATCTTTTACTCTAGAAAGAATTATATGATGAGAACTTTTTTTAGGCAAACATCTTGACGATCAACTCGTTCTTTTTACGGATTTTCAAGATGATAAGTTGTCTAGTATAAAGCAGCAATTTTTCACTTATGTCAGTAGCCTATTCTAAATTAAGTTATGCATATTATATATATGACTGCACATTTCATTATTTGAAATGTGCCTATTAATATGCTATGTAGTATTGTTTAATTGCTGCATCATTACTATCTGTATACTAGTCGTATGGGCCGTTGCCAATTATTGTAATTGAGTTTGTGCCAATAAAATATTTGTATTTGTAATTGATAGTCGTGTACGGGTACAGTGTCCGTCTGGTTTGTGTTGTACCAGGTTATCTTACCTTGCTACAAAAACACAAGATATACCTCCTGCTATTGTGGCATAAAACCCTATCCAACCGGCTTCCATCTGCAAAAAAGATACTTATTTTAAAACACAATATTTAGAGCTATCATAATATATCAGTTTTGTTATACCGTGTATAAAAGTCGAATCAAAAGTTTTTCCAGTAAATATAGTAGATTGTTCTATGGATTCTGGTTTTATTTACTAACTAGAGAAGCCTGACTGCCACATACATGTGTATAAAAGATATCTGTAAAACTTTAAAAACTGTTAAGATTATGTAAACGTACCTGAGAGATTCCTACAGGGTTGAGTATTAAATCCAGTACAGCGCCCCATGCTCCGTACACACCCGTTGGTATTGCACAAGCCAATGAGATTAACCACAAGGGCCCATTGCTGTAGTAAACAAAATGTCAATTTGAATATATCCGTTTTAGTTCAGGAGACAAAACATGTCATTTGCCACAGTTTACGTTACATTGGCTTAAACTAGTCGTTTTGAATTTCATGTCGGATGATACCTCCTTGTTTATATAGGAACGTTTACTTGGATGGATTCAGGCCGGGACGTTGTGATTTTTTTTAAAACATAAAAAAACCATTCAGATAATAATTATGCCACGCCTATAATCTAAGATCTTAAATCCGCCCCGAGACAAATTATCAATCATATTTAGATGTAGTTTGGGCTGTATGTATCGTTTGACTCCTGTCTTATCAACTTATGCACCACATTTCCATTTACTCTTATTATATAAAGTGCAAAAAAAAAAACCCGAACAATGTTAGAGCAGATGGGATTTCACTTTTCACATCTACAACATTACTGCATAGCATTACACAGTCGCATTATTCTCTGCTGTTACTTTAATTGACAAAACCCATCTTTCGTGAATGGACCAGGTATTATTAGTTACATAATGTGCCAGTGACCTAATACGGTATATATGGGGTCAGTAAATTCCATATGGGGATTCGAGCGAATCCCCATATGGAATTTACTGACCCCATATATATAGCGAAGCTCGAATCCCCATATGGAATTTACTGACCCCATATATACCGTATTACGTCACTAGCACACTATGTAACGAATTTATCTTACCGACTATCTTACTGACGTGGGAAAACTAGTGATTCTCAAAATGAGCAAGTCTTCAATACTGTTAGCGCTAATTAAGAAAATACTTCCATTGATCATGGCCTACAAAAACAGATGCCAACAATAACGACTTGTAAGGTTTAAATGTGTTTTATGAATTTGTTCAATCTTAATCATCAATTTCTTCGTCTGTTGGAACTTTTAAGAATTTTTCTCAGTACCGTTTTGTTTTTACAAAGGGGCATAACACCATTACTAACCCTGTATGAAATAAGCCCCACCCCCTTCTTACCTAATAAGGAATATAAAGGGACGTAACTCCACTACTAACCGTGTATGAGATAAGCCCCGCCTCCCTACTAACCTAATATCAAATATACACGGTTTGCACGCGGACGCTTTTAACCAATCATATTCCTGGAAATGTATAGGAGGTAAGATAATCCGTTATCCCTACACAAATATATATATATATCCCTGATACTTACGTTAATAATTTACATTATCCCCGGCTTAGTATATATCTAGGATTTTGATTGGTTAACGCACGTCGTTACAAAACCCATAGCCCCTGGGTGTTGCTAACCCATATCCCCGGACGTTACTAACCATTATCCCGGGGAACTTCACGCAAGTTTTCCTTAGTTCCATGATTGCTCCTAGTGAAATATTGAAATCTATAGATTATCCATGATGTTTGTAATTAAATATTTAATTCATTAACGATTTTGTCCTATTATGGCGATCATTTACACTCATTTCTTTAAATGCATCACTTGACTGCCACATTTTCAAGGAATGGGACTACTGACCTAGCTATGCAAATTACCAACGTTGACGTCACACCATCTATGGCGTAACGCTCACAACATTGAGCGCCAAATTTGACTCAATCCAGTGTCTCTGTCTTCGTATAAAAAATGTCTTATATTTGACTACCTGTAGGGTTCTACCAAAGGTAGTACCCTACACCCCGTAAAAAATATGTAAAATTTCCAAATTTCAATAAAACTTTTTTAGATAATGAAAAAAACGTTGTTTTCGCGTTACACTTTGTACCCGAATTTCCATAAAACTTACCCGATTCGGACTAAGACCGGGGATAAATTCGTTATCTACGTTCATATCCGTAGATATGGATATTTTAACACCCTTCAGTACCCTGTACACCCTTCGGCTACGCCTCATGATGTACTGGGGTACTTCAGGGTGTTAAAATATTCATATCTACGGATATGAACGTAGATAACTTATAATCCCTACACACACATATATATATCCCTGATACTTTCGTTAATAATTTACAATCCCTACACAAATATATATCACTGATACTTACGTTAATAATTTACAAAATGCATTTAGATAATTAACTCTTTTGACTGATGCTGTATAACTTGGTGCCGATGGAGGTTTATCAGGAAAATATATAAGGACGGCAATAAATACTATAGCTGCTAAACCACATTCTAAAACAAAATAATTCAAAATATTAAAAATCTTTTATACAATCATATCAATACTAGTATTATGTCTTTTTATGTGTAAGTCATTTTTGTGTGATTTGATGACGCTGGATTTTTTTAGACCAAGAATCAATCTGGCAACTCGTCAGTATAGCTGTTTTTTTGTTGAACTTTGGTGGGCTCTGATAAATTATCACAACCTTTCATAATCAGTCCATGTTCGGAGACATCTAGAGGTAGGCACTTGTCTATAGAAAAGGACCGAATGTGTATCTTTAGGATGTTATTTTTTTGTTGTTGTGAGTTTCGGGGTAAGTTTTCTTGTTTTTTACATTTAAATACCAGACATATCCCTTCATTTGACATTTGATGGGTTAACTGTTGTTTGTCCAGCTTCAAATGACAAACAGTTCAGAACACAAACCAATAATTATAGTAGACGGACACGTGAGAGAGATCAGATTTTCTGAATGACATTTAACAATGAGAAATTCCTGAAACTTCTTGGAAAATGATTTTCTTACATTTTGTCTCCGAGATTTAATCATTTGTCATATTATATAAGATTATTCAATTTTGCTTGGAACATTCGCATTGATACCTGCAGCGGCGACAATCAAGACATGTTTATGTGTTTATTAATTTTATGCTGACCAAAACAGATTTTTGTTTACCATGTAGTTAACAATGCGATAATAATGTGTTCATAATAAACATAAAAAACCCAGTCATCTTTGTAAATGGTGTGTGTTAGATTGAGAGTCGGATCAACTGATACCAGGCACGTGTGCTTTACAATATGAATATCTACTTTATTTTAAAAGAATTATCGAACTTTTTATTGTTTGATAAAAGTTTTATTGTGATTTAAATCTAAAGTGTGTTCACAGCCATCCGGGTACTTTAAAAGACACTCTGAATGCTTATGAAAGTTGAAACGAAACCAGAATGGTATATCATTTGTATTTTAAATATACGAATGCATTTCTAACTTGATATCTTTTAAGATGTGCTTAAAAAACAAAAAACAGAAGACGACACTACCGAGGCAATTAATATTATGATCAAAAGAAAATCGAAAAAACACCACGCGTACACTACGGGGGTTCGTGTTGCTTAGTTCTTTGTTTTCTTTTATTGTGTCTTGTGCACTTTTGTTTTTTGTTTTTAATTTTTAACCATGTCGTTGTCAGTTTATTTTCAATCTATGAATTTGAATGTCCCTCTGATATTTGTTGTTGTTGGTATCTTTCACGCCTCTTTTACATATATAAATTTTTGGGGCCCTTTATAGCTTGTTGTTCGGTGTGAGCCAAGGCTCCGTGTTGAAGGCCGTACTTTAACCTATAATGGTTTACTTTTTAAATTGTTATTTGTATGGAGAGTTGTCTCATTGGCACTCACACCACATCTTCCTATATCTATTGAGCAACGTTGTTAACGTTGTTATATAGCTTACTTGGTAGTACTACTACTACTACTTTGAAGGTATAAGTATTGACTTAAAAAATACCAATGTTTCATTTATTCATGACGGTTTAAAAAGCCAACAGATTATGAAAAACCACGGAACATTTTTCCTAATAATAACGGTAAAGGTAAAAAAAAATGGAGACCTCGGAACATGACTTTTGATGACTGATAGTATAGTGCATTCCTCCTCTCTTGTATTATTGGGTGATCACTTGATGTCCAGTGGATTTTATTAAGGTTAACTGTCTGTGTGTGAATAATAATCTATTGTCTCGTTCTCTTTGTATCTGACACTTACCATAATACATTAATCGCATGATGTCGCCTTTCAATTGGTCTAAATTTAACAGCACTACAAAAAGGAAGATAATGACATCAGCAGGCAGTCTGTTTAAATGTACTTTTGTTTTAGATATATTTTCAACTTATGGTTTATTATAAAAAAAATTAATATGTTTAAAATAGAACGAAACTCTGCATTCATATGCTTTGATACCAGATTTATTCTATTTATACATTATCTTTTAAGTACATGGTAGAAACTAAATGTACTACTAGCGAATTTGAAATGCAATTCTATAAATCTTAGAACTTGAGAATAAAATGAATAATAGGTTTTGAAAACAAGAGTCATTACATGAGGACCCAAACCCCTTTCCTTTTTCACAATGTTTTGATTAATTATTGGCCTAGATCTTGCAAACATACTCTTCTAGTGGGCTACATAATATAAACAAATATTAATGACCTTCAAAGTAAGTAAAATATTGAACCAAACGCGACATGCACAGATTGGCAACGAGAGCGATTTCTATCCTCCACAACTCGTTCGCGGGGGATACAATGAACTACACATACACTCTACACTAATCTGACAGTTGACCATAAACAACTATTTGGCGGGATCTGAGTGGGAATGTTGGTATTCAATATTACGGTTCCAAATGCCCTGATTCTGTAGTCTTATTTGAGATACCAAAGGAGGAATAGATATTTGGTCACTTAGATCTTCCATCGGCAAAAAGCCAAGCCCGTTACAAATACGCAATCACGTCTGGTCAGAATGAGGTCGTTAAAATTATCTCCGAAATTAATAAACTGTCATAGGAAATCAAGGTAACTCGTAATCAATATCACTATCAATCATTTAAATGCTGAACATAATAAATATATATTTTAACAATATTGAAGCTTTATTTATGTCTTTACTTTCATACCTGTATGATTATGAGATATATTTGGTGCAGTTGTGGTTGTTCCATTAACAGCATTAAAAGAGTGTCCACTATAAAAACAAAAGAAAGGAATTTTTGCTGACTTACTTCATGACATTTTGCATAACAATAACCTGCATATAATTTATGTCAGCAAACCCCTTAATCAATATCATGGCTATGATGGTAATCTTTTGAGGTCTACTGAAAAATCGGAGTTCATATGGAAACCAACTGTGCTCCATTATTTTGACGATTCCCGTCTTCTCTTCGTTTGTGACACCAAATAATACTATTTTTTCCTGATTTGTCCTTACAACGAGCAAGATTACGAGTGAAACATATTGAGAACGATTTGCTCAGTCTTCCAAAACATTCTAAACCTCTTCTTTTGGTTGGGTGCGTTGCTCAATATTTTTATAAAGTGTATTGAAGACTGTTGTTTGTCATATTTTAATTTGTCGAATTTCGTTTTTTACCAATGTTTTGTCGGGCTCTCTTCGACTTGTGCATTTTGATTGTCCCTTCGGTATATTCTGTCTCTTTCTCCAATACAAGTGGTGTTTTCTGGTTTTGTTATGCTTAATTTATAATACTTTTCTTTTATAAAAGTTAGCAAGATAAAAAGGATAGACGGATTACGTTTTAATCATTTTATTTCATTAATCATCTTTTAAATTAAATAAAAAACAAATAAACACTAAAAACATGTGAATTCACATTCTACATCAACAAGCTCTCGAAGTCTTTTTTCTAGTCTAGTATGGTGTATTAAATTTTTAACCTGGTACATTTGTTGGCCATTATTTGTATTTGTTTCTCTGTTCTATATTTTCTCTCATTTATTTGTATTGTAATCCTGTCATGTAACATTGTCATTTTAATGTTATAATTAACATTGCCATTAAAGTGTGAGGTTTGGCATACCACAAAACCAGATTCAACCTACTATTTTTAAAATGAAATGCCCTCTACCAAGTCAGGGAAATGGCCATTTTTATATAATAGTTCGTTTCTGTGTGTGTTACATTTTAATGTTGTATTTCTGTTGTGTCGTAGTTCTCTTACATTTGATGCGTTTCCCTCAGTTTTAGTTTGTAACCAGGATTTGTTTTTTCTCTATCGATATATGAATTTCGAACAGCGGTATACTACTGTTGCCTTCATTTCTGATATTAAAAAAACTCCCCATTGATACGATATTCACGTGACCGCGTTTTCCTTAATATTAGCTGCTTACAAGGAAGATATTGAATTGCTACGTTCGGAATTATTCAAGTCATCAAATCGAAAGTTTTACTAACATCTTGATTGATAGTCGATTGCTTATCGTTCAGTCTCAAATATTTAATGCATGTTCAGGCTGATAAAAAATTAACAATTAAAACTATATGTTTCTGTAGAGCGGTTCACCAGCTTGAAAGTAGGGAAACTTGGAATGCCTCTGGAAAATGAGGGTATATACTATACTATGGACCTTGTCTGTAAGGGTTTTTGACGTGCAGGGTGCATGGCAATCTCTTTACAAGAGGCTTCAAATTTGACTTTCCCATTCTGACCAGACGTGGCTGCGAATATATAAACCCTGCACACTCGGCCATCTGTTTGAGATTGTCTGACAGTTTCATGTAAACTTTCATATAAGTTCATTAATTCAACCGTCAATCTCATTCTACCAACAAAAAAATCCCCGTCCATTAAATAATAAGATCTTATGAGCAGATCGTTTTTCCTAATGTTACCTTATATCTCGTGTTTCTACTGTTTTGTATTTTGGAGCCGACACCAGCTGTGGACCTGCAATTATAGATCATTATACATATGAATAAAAATCAATGTTTGTGGTGTTGGAGCATAGAGCTAGTTCTACACTTCTTAGACATATGACTTCCTATGTATCACAAAATGACTAGGAACATGGGTTGAAGTTTGACATATACAAAGATGATACATGAGATCAATTAATGATATACCTTCTACTGAAGTTGATGTAAAGGTAACACATTCAAAGACCAGTGAAGTTTGTGGTTGATTATATTCTGGCTTGGGATTGATGGTATGTCACCTTGAAATGCTGTTATTTGATATAATTTATTATTGATTGTATATTTTTAAGGATTTGTGAGTCGTTAAATCTTGATCGCATTTACGTTAAGTA
Organism: Mytilus edulis; assembly: GCF_963676685.1. Lineage (NCBI taxonomy): Eukaryota > Metazoa > Mollusca > Bivalvia > Mytilida > Mytilidae > Mytilus > Mytilus edulis. Next base: position 3,700,259 of record NC_092344.1, read on the forward strand.
TTTGTTCGGTTAGCAGGCCCAATACTGTTGTGTAGTTTTTTGTAGGCCAAAAAAAAAAGCATATTGCATGTTACTAAAAAAACATTCTAGAAATCTCCAATTTTACATTGTTAATGCAATATTTTTTAAATTTTGTTAATGCAATATTTTTTTTAATTTTTAATAATAATTTAACAATTTTAGCCCTTGGTTGAGGTATTACGATGTTATAGCGAACAGAAGGAGTGAATCGATATTTCGCCCTTTAAGGTCATTTAAAAATTGCAACCTATTTTTTTTGCTAAGGTCTATATAAATATTTCGATTATGCTTCTCTTTTCCTGGAAGGAAACACATGAAAACTTTGAAGAAACATCATAGTGCTCAGTGTTTATGTTTTGTTATTGAGGAATTTAAGTTTAAGTCAATTTTCCATAGAATATTTGTCAACTTTTAAGAGGAACTACTCTTTAACATTTTCTTTATTTCATAATTATATTAGTTACTACAAAAATAGCATGTTGTGCTAAAACATTTACATTTCTTTCTAATCCTCTGTTATATCTACATAAAGACATCATAACAAATTCGTTAATGGACATATTAAGAGTAACACAATTACTATAAAACAAAGTGACTATTTACCGATTGAGAATGTTACTGCAAATCCTGCGTATGCCATAAACGTAGAAATAGCAGTTGCTGTAGCTCTCTGATTTGGCGGGAACCAAATTGAAGCCAACAGTGAAGGACCTGCAAACAGCGCAGTCCCAGCTATTCCATTCAGTACTGCAGACACATATATCAACCTAGTATAATGACAAATTATACATGAGAATCTGTAACCTATCACAAGATTGAGTGAAATTGTTTTAAAATACATTTGTAAATTTCACAACCGGTTTCAGGATTAACATGATTAAAGCAATACACACAATTTAATCTTATGATGCCATGAAATTTGCAAGGTTTCAATCCATCAAAACTCATTGTATGAGTTTGACAATAAGAAAACTCTGAAATGGGGGACTGGTAAAAAGTATATGAACGTGTCCCCCTACCCGTCATAAAACATCTGCTAATACCTAAGATAGTAAAACAAAAATGCTAGTTTCCACATGCATGACATGTCTTCCATTTACTAATTACTTTGTATTTCATATACAATGAACTAATTCTAATGAAGAAAATAATAATAATAATAATAAAAACAATCCCAAAGGTACGGTTAAAATGTTCCTACCCTGAGGCATACTTTGGGATGCTTGTAATGCATCTCAACCCGGCAGCCAGGAGTACTAGCGCATCACAAATAACCACTGAGATTCTCAAACCTGAAATGTGAAATAGAATAGTAAAATAAAATAGCTTACACCATTTGTTCGCAAAAATTTTGTTTTAGAGAATTTTTTTTTAGCTAATCTACATTAGCGATTCTATTCGTTATATCGTCTATTACTCTTACCTTTTGATGTAAAACGACCGCGGTCTCAGTGGGGTGACTATATATAAAAGATAGAAAAGAGACAGACCTACTATTTTAAATTTTATTAAACTAAACACATTGACTTTATTTTTAAACAAACAGTAACAGCATAACAAAAAGAGAACATGGATTTTTTACATTGCCTGTTTTTGCAGTAAATTGTATTACCATATAAAGTTTTTTGCAGTACATTGTATTACCAAATAAAGTAATAGTCATTGTAAAACGTACATTTTAAATTTCAATCTGTTCTAACCATGTCTGTGCATATGTTTGGAATTTCGAATGCTCGATGCCCTATACTTCGTTCTTTATTTGACCGTTTAAACGTTTTTGATTCGAGTCACTGATGAGTCTTTATAGACGAAACGAGTGTATATATCATGTATATCTTAAATATTTATATATAGTGCCTGGTATTTATAATTAGCTTAATGATGATATAGTTTTATGAGGCTTATTTGATGTATCTAGCACATCTGCGTACGATATAATTAGTTTTTTTTCTATTTTTATCAATATATCCATCAGATAAATAGGTAAGCAATTGTTTACATAAATTTTAATCTATATATAAACATGTACACATAATATATGAATGCAATCCATATTAATGGAGACTAACGTAATATTTAATCTATACATATGTATACATGTACACGTAATATATGAGAGTGCAATCCATATTAAACTAAAGGAGGCTTACGTTATATTTAAAGGACATGAAATCAATACACATATAACGTCTGAGATGACCTATAACCTGAGGGATGTTATGCAAAATTACTTGACCATTAAGGTTCAACAAGAGGTCAGCAAGTAAACGGACATGTAATTCAAACAAATGAAATACACTTGGGGCTATGTAAGGGATCACCTTATTCCAGTTTATGTATAAGCATAATTATATTAATTTTGTATTCGTTAAAATGTGCTGTTAACTATGGTCCGACTTATAAGGTCAGTTATTTGTTGGCAAGGTACTCGAAGTAATAGCGTGCTTCTACTAATTCAAAATGGCATAGTTTACCATTTATTAAAGAAAATATAACTACATAGTTAAACTGGCTTACAAGTAGATGTTGCAAATAATGAAAATATAAATTATTGTGTCTACCTTTTTCGTCCATGAAGTAGCTAGCCAAGAACACAGTAAAAATAAAAGCAATATTTCCCAAATTCGGAAACATTCCAATTTGGCCATCGCTCCATCCAAATACTTCCTTAGCAGACTGTGCTATTGGACCCCAAGTATTCCAAACAACATTCTGTGTAAAACCACTTATAGCAAAGACTAATAAGAGCCACCACCTTCGTTTATAAACTATCTCTTGACGAATCGGTTTAAGTAGGGGTTCGATATCCTCCATATCCGTTAGTAGTCATTTGACTCTAATTAATGTTTATTCTCAACAAATTTTATGTAAAAAACATACATATACACACATGAAAGTCATATTGTTTTATTTTTATTCCATTCTGTTTATAAAATTTGATGAAAATCGTTGTTATCTGACAGCGTAACACATATCAAAATATTTATGTATTCGTATTATGATAACAGTCACAAGATTGGTTGACCTACTTATTATAAAGTGAAAGTAGATATAAAATGAAAGCAATACACGGAAAAAGTGAGGAGATACGGAATGAAATTTAAAAAAAAATATTTTTACTCTTTAAAAGAATCCAAAAGTTAAAACTGTTTTATTAATTAAGCGTCATTTATGGTCAGGAATAACTGTATGCTCTTGTAGACGTAACCTAAACTTATACGAATACTGAGAAAACATGAAAAAAATAATAAAATCAGACTTAAGCAAGTGTGCTAAACTTTCAACGGTTTGCAAGGGAAGACGGTGGTATTTATTCTGCAATAGGCGACAATACTAACATTATCTAAATTAACCCCTTTTATATTAAAAAAATCGATACAACAGTTATGTGTGCTGTACGTACTTTATTACTCTGTTAAAAAAAAAAATGAACCCAAATAGTATCATGACAAACTTCCAACGGAGCTTGTTTATGCATCCATGTCCACCGTTATTTTACACCAAATTTATGCAATATTAAAAGTCTTTTCGAATAATTCTCTAGAAAATATTTAATGAGTTTCAAAATGTATGTTCTACATATACACACTGCAGTATTCATTATTCGATAAATAAAAACATAATTTGTACCCTTACATCCAATCACAGCGCTCCTTATTTGACTTCCTTCACATGCCTTAGGTACAAAAAAGGCCAACATAATGGTAGGAAAATGTCTGGAGGTTTTCAACTCAACATATAATTTAAACACGTTATATTTTCTAAGTATTTTTGTGATTTTTATTTTTTCTATACGAACAGAAAGCTTGAATGCAATGCAGACTCTGTTAAGAGACATGAGTGAACTTGATACAAAGAACAATTTAACCATACAAAAAAGCTGTGAATACCAGATGGCTAAGTCATGAACTGTCTTTGTAAGCCATTGTCGGTGACCTGGATAATGGTAGTGACAAATCAATTCGAAACTATAATGGAAAACCTGCATCATCGCTTCTTAAAGCTTTAAAATCCTACGATAACGGGACGACCATTTGATATTCTAAAAAAAAGGGGGGGGCAGGAGGATTTGTTTTGGATCGATTATTTATTTTTGTAAACTAAGAGGACATGTTATCTATTTTCTGCACTATTAAAGCAAGATTTTTCATTTTCATTTGTTAAAGCAAGGGACTGATTATTTATTTTCACAACTACATTTATAATATTCGAAAACATACAATTTCTAAATTATTTGTTTATAAAGTATAAATAATACATGTATAATTAAGTCATTATGTACCATTTAATCAGAATTAATCATCATCCTCTGCAAAAAAGAATCTTCTATATTCCCAACTGCATATATATGTATTTAAAAGTATTGGCAAAACATGGTACGCCGAGCGGAGCGAGGCAAATTTCTTTTTTAAGGGTTTTGGAGCCACTGAAGGCACAAGAAGCTTTAGAAGAAATGAGGCAAAATCATGCTTTCTTGGTGTTCCCCAGACTCTCAGTTTTGGTCTCAAAGAAAAATGTATACATTTAGTGTAAGACTTAAGTTTTAAGGGACAACATCGATAGACCAATATGCATGATAAAGCAACAATAATTCACATAGTTGAAGTCTGGGGCTTCTGATTTTTAAACTCATGATCAAGTTAATAACAAAATTACTAAATTACAAAAGGAATGCAAAACTAACAGAATACAGAAGGGCAATCAATGAACAAAAGACACATTTATTCCAAAAAATCAGGGGCTACGTCTTAGGGAGAACAGAACTTGCTTCTTGCAAGGCACTCGACGTGAAAACAATTTGATATGGAGACAAGCGTTTGGTTTTGAAGCATTTGCCTCAATATAGTTACAGCCCTGTTAAATAAAAGTGAGGTAATTGTTGCTGAGAAAACATACCTCAAGTTAAATGAAGCCAATTTGCAGACATTTCAAGTATATTTAAATAATATTTATACTTTATTATTAAACAATTTGGGCAGTGTTTGCCGGAGGGGATTTTTTTTTTGAAAAAAGATGAATTTATGAAGAATCTGGGTGCCATCTCATACTTTCGGTTGGACCTGCTGAGTTATTTATTTTCAATACATTGCAAGTCAGGTAATTTATTTTCAAACTACCACAGAACAAACCATTTATTTTTGTGATTATCAAGGCTGAGTTATTTATTTTCAAAATCCTCCTTGCCCCCCCCCCCCCCCCCCCCCCCCCCAGAATATCAAATGGTCGTCCCCTTATCTTTATTTTATTCATTTATTATGTGATGTTTGCTCAAACCTTGCATAAAAACATTACTGTTTGAAAGAGAAGATTTAATTTATCTGTGGTTGTACCTGAAGTAGCTGTCCCTGTACCTTTCTGGTGAATGCTCGAACTGACGGATTTGCTTTGGTACAAAAAAGGGAACCCACTAAAGATTGAAGTTATTATTATTTTTTCTTTTTTAAGGGTGCCTATGTTGACGAATTTCTCCGACAGAGAAAGCATGATTACATTCGTTCATGTAAATACAGAATAATTGGGTAATATCTACACATGAAGGTTATAGAAAACAGAGCCGCCAATATTTAACTAAACTAAAAAAACACTGATAATTATTTTTCGTTTGATTTATGTTCAGTGGCAGATACTATTAAAATAAGAAGATTGAGGATGATTGCGAATTTTGCTACTCTCATCCAAAACCAGCGACACTATGACTGACGATGTTATCAACTGCTGTTCAACCAGTGAACAAAACTCATACTTAACCACAAGCTATGATGGACTGAAAATGGAAAAGGTATAAAATAAACAAATGAATTATGAACAAAACAAAATAAACGAAAAACAGATATGATATACAGTATTAAAACTAGAGACACTGAATAACAGGCTCCTGACTTGGGACAGGCACATATAGAAAGAAAGACTCAACTTATTTCCTTTTATCGGGCTTATTGAAAAACCTGATTTTCCCCCGAGGGTATCACCAATCCAGTGGTCAGCACTTTTGTGCTGACATGAATTATCATTATTATAGTCATATTTATAAATGTACTGTGTACAAAACCTTAGTTTTTTAAATACTAAGGCTTTTCTACCTCAGGAATAGATTACCGTAGTTGGAAATTTTTTGGAATTTTGGTCCTCAATCGTCTTCAAATTCGTACAATATTTTGCTTTTCAACTCTTTTGGATTCGAGCGTCATTGATGAGTTTTTTGTAGACAAGACGCGCGTAAACTTTAATCCTGGTATCTATGATGAGTTTATTTGTATCATATCATATAATTAACATTTTTAGTGACGGACTCGTTCGAATCATATCGTTGACCTAAATGGAAATAGTGTTGGTGTTGTCTATTTTCAAGCATGCGTTTGCTGATATTTAGTTATTTATAGTGCAAAATTATTTCCGAACTTGCAGGTTCTTAGTTCACTGTCATTGTAATCATCATTCTGTTTGTGAAGGTCAATGTTTGTTTCTTAATAGGATCAGTAAATCTACAATTAAAGATGTTTAGCTGGAATGGTTTAAAAAATATCTTTCATTACCTTTTCCCAGAAAAATCCAGTTTCCTCATTGCTCATTCCCGTAACAAGTTTGTGCATACCTACGTATATTAATAGGTAAATAATTTAATACTTTAAATGACAAGTTTAAAAAAGGTGGTGTCTACAAATTGTATATAGCAAATTTAGCTACTTGTGTTTTTCCTGTTATGATTAATTTGTTACCCAAGGTGTTGGTTTGTGCCCCGGATTTGTTTGTTTAATATATTTATTAAACAGCAGTACATTTCTATTGCCTTTATTTATAGATCATATCTCTTCGATGTCCGTATGTAGTATGCCCCGAAAGGGTTTGTGTATATACTTGCTAAATCTATAAAAGAGGGACGAAAGATACCAAAGGGACAGTCAAACTCATAAATCTAAAACAAACTGACAACGCCATGGCTAAAAATGAAAAAGACAAACATAAAAAAAAACCAATAGTAAACATGACACAACATAGAAAACCAAAGAATAAACAACACGAACCCTGTGTTTGACTAAAGAATAAACAACACGAACCTGTGTTTGAGAAAAAATACTCTACTTACCTTAACAACTGAACAGTTTATTTATATGTAAATGACAAGTACTTATACTCAAGTTTTTAAGAGTTATTGAGACTATTGACGTCAAGTTTAGTACATCTTAATATGACCAAAAGGATCTTGATCCGATCTTTAGGCGACATACATTTTCTTTAAGACTGAACTTGTTTATTATTCTATTGTAATATCTGATGGATTTGTCGTAAAGAAACAGGCTGTCTGTTTTAACTTTTGATGTTTTTTTTCTAGTTTCCGACAAAACCCATATGCTACTGAAGAGGAGCTGAACAAAATGTCTTTCTTCATTATCTAATCAATTCTTTCTGAAAAGACAGTACTTATTGTGTTGACAAGACATGTCCGTTTGTCCTCAAATCAAGTATATTGCCTTCATACGAATCAATTGTTGGTCAGATAATTGTATCTACAAGTTATAATTATTGTTTCTTTAATATCATACATCGACAACCATTGCTTTCTATAGATGAATAGAAAAACATAGATTGTAGTTGATAATACAAATCAAAGTATTAAACTGACTATGTTAGTATTTCGGTATGATGATTTAATGAAAAAGAAAAATGAAACTTCCGGGTTCTTTAGAATTGGCTTTCCGTCGTTCATATGCATTGTCTTCAAATAATCAATCATATTTACTGGAACATACTCTCTTGTCTTCTTTTATATGTAAATTTATATTCACACTGAGATCCATTTAAGAGGGAAATACTCGCTGTAAAAGAGGGACGAAAGATACCAAAGGGACAGTCAAACTCATAAATCTAAAACAAACTGACAACGCCATGGCTAAAAATGAAAAAAAGACAAACAAAACACAGCACTCATGACATAGAAAACTAAAGAATAAACAACACGAACCCCCCAAAAACTAGGGCTGATCTCAGGTGCTCCGGAAGGGTAAGCAGATCCTGCTCTACATGTGGCACCCGTCGTGTTTTTTTTTATGTCATAACAAATCCGGTAAATAGTCTAATTCGGTAGGTGACATTCATGAAAGGGAAGGGGATTGTAGTTACGACGTAAGGAACATACCAGATATCATTTGTGAAACGGTTATTCCATAACGATCAACCAACTGGTGATGGCGTCCGTAAAATTTACGAAGGGCTGATTTCAACTTCACCATTTGGAACTCTTGGTTTAATAGCTTCCTTGTGAGCAGCAACCCTCTATCAAGAAAATCATGATATGAAATGCAAGCACGGGAATATTGTATCAATTTGGAGATATATACCCCGTATGCAGGTGCTGCTGGAATGTTGCTACTTAGAAATGGAAAGTTTACAATTGGAAAGCTGAAATCATCTCTTTTGTTGTAAAGTTTTGTTTTCAACCGACCCTCATTGTTAATTTCTAGATGTAAGTCAAGATATGAGGCCGACTTAACTGTATCTGTGGTATCCTTTATCTCTAGCTCGATTGGATAGATGCGTTCCTCATAGTCACCAAATTTTGAATTATTTAGTGAAAGAACATCATCTATATAGCGGAAAGTAGAGTTAAAGGATATTGCTAACTTCTTATCTTTCTTCCTAAGAAGTTCCTGCATGAAGTCAGCCTCATAATAATAAAGAAACAAGTCGGTAAGTAGAGGGGCACAGTTTGTAACAGTCTGTTGAAAAACACGTCCTCCGAACGTAACAAATATGTTGTCAATCAAGAAATCAAGCATCTTGATAATATCAGTTTTTAGAGAATTTTTTGTTTGAATCAGAGTGGTCCTTTACAAAGTAGGATTTGTCCCTCCCTAAGACAAGATACTTGTATCTACGTTGGCCATTCTTTTTTTTAGAAAGCAAAGCAATACCAACTCTTTCAATTTGTCTCTTAGTTTGGAATGTGGAATACTAGTGTAAGATAGAAAAGTCAAATGTTTTAATACTGTTACAAGATGAAAGAGAGTTAGATTGAATGTACTCTAAAAGATCTTTGGAATTTTTAAGTATACACATCTGATTCACGCCCCCTCTAGAATAGGCAGTTTCACAATAACTTTGAAGCCCGCCTTTGATTGCTGATAAAATATATGTTAATAATTTAGAAAGAGGTTTCGTGGAGCACTTGGAAGACCCAGCAATATAACGTTGTTTGTAAGGACACTTATGTAGTTTAGGTATCCAATACAGTGGAAGATCCAGTTCTTCATCTTTGGTTGAAATTCCAAAGGAACACAGAACAGACCTATGATTATCCAGGATTTCCTCTTTGGTAAGTGTCGTGAGGGTATATGTTGAGTTTCCAAGTGAATTGTCAATAAAATGTAACTAACGAGTGAAACATTTGTTGGAAAATTGTGGAGGTTAAAACTGTGGTATTAATATTTACGCTTATATTACCAAACTTTTAATAACAACTAATGAAAGCCGTCGAGTTTCCAACACATTCTGATGTGTATATCTCATATCTAGGGCTTGATTTGATTGGGTTTTATAAATAACGGCAACAGTAGTATACCGCTGTTCAAAACTCGTGAATCTATGGACAAAAACCAAAATCGGGGTAAGAAACTAAAACTGACGGAAACGCACTTAATATAAGAGAACAACGACACAACATTAAGGTAATGGGGTGTCTAAATTATAATCCATAGAATCTTTTAATAATTTGCCACAATGTAGTTCATATCCTGCTTGTTTAATAACATTAATAAAAAGAATGGGTCAACGGACTTATTTTCACATTACTGGTTGTGCAAAATTGTAAAGATTTTGTATAGATTATGCATGAAAAACCCCTTTTTCCGCCATAAAACGCAAACCACACCATAGAATTTTGAGATAAAATATGAGAAGATAGCTCCAATATTATGCTTTCAGATAAGAAAAGGAAAAAAATGGGGTCACCGGACTCGTTTTCTTGCTACGTGTAAAAATGGGTAAATTTCTAACACATTCTGTTGTAAAAGTAACACTATCTGAATTATCTGCCCTTGCATTTGAGTTGTTTCCCCTTATTTGACAAAGTTGGAAAAAAATTAATCAAACAAAAGAATTCTTATTTTTGTAAAATACAATCATAAATATGATCAAACATGGCATTTTCTATATTGTGATGAAAATTCTTACACATGAATTACCTACTACTATAAAAATTTGCACATTTCATCAAAGATCTAGACCTTGTTTTCTAGTATTTCAAAATCTATCTTAAAATGTAACACACACAGAAACGAACTAAGCATTAGACAAAATCCGATGAGAATAACAAATATAACATCACTTTTGTCAAGAAAAAGAAAGACGACGTGCTCATTATATTGTAAGAAGTTTCAATGTTTTCTACTTCTATTATGTTTTTTTTCATTAAAGATAATTTTTGGGAGGTCCCGTAATAAACAGCTTCCTGTTCCATATTCACCGGCAAAGAGTTTTATAATTTCTCCTGGGATTTTACTAAAAATAACTGAAACAAATATTGTTCAATAAGAATCTTGTGCTTGGTCTTAAGATGATAGCATTATTATGCAACTTTTATTTTGATCGTAAAATTGTCTAATACTTACAAAATGGTTTCTTGGTGGTGGATTTTGTGATTTTGTTTGTTTGCCCGAATCTCTACTTAAAGAGCATAATGACGTCTGTGTAGTTTGCGTTAGTAAGTGTAATACCTTCTAGGGTTCGTAATGATTCATTTTGTAATTGTGCTTTGAGATAATTAAATTTCTGGACATCGGTCAATTACGGGTTCAAATATATGGCGCATTCATACTAATCTCTAAAAGTTTGGCACTCTAATATGTTCCCTTTGAATATCGGAAGTGTACGTGTTGGTAAATAGTGGTTCCGACTGCTAGTGGATATATAGGAATTTATATAAGAACTAACTGCATTTATTTCCTGTGAGGTTTGTATTGACGAACGGGTGATGTTCAACATTTTATATTTGTGAAGTTTCACTCTGAAGTGTCTGTGATGTGGATTGAACATTTTGAATAAAATTTTGTATTTGTCTGATTTT